>NW_010967884.1:449159-452604 GCF_000463585.1 Tarenaya hassleriana | reverse complement strand
CACTTGAGCAAGACTCCCCCCGCCCAGCCAATGTTTCTGTCCCTGAAGGAGCAGAGAAATACGTTGAGGAAATCCCCAAGAAGCGTCAGATAAGATCCTCAGCCGCTTACAAGATCGCTGCTTCTGCTGCCTCGTACATCCATCGTGCACAGATATATATATATATATATATATATACTTGTATAGTATATTAAACGGGTATATATACGCATACACCTATTCTGGATATATGTGTATTTAGTAAATATATACAACTGTCCGAGTCCAACACATTTTTCAAGTACATATAAAAAAAAACAAAATGTTTGGAGAACAACATTCGGATCTGCAAATAAAGTTGCCAACTTTTTGGTCAACAATTCTCTACAGCAGAACAGAACCACCGAAATAGTTAGGTACATGGAAAATTCCTAGTAAATACAGCAGCTGCAGCACCATACTCGCATGGAGAAACTAGTCATGAACCTTTTCTCTAAACTAGCTACAAAGCTCCAGACTCTACAATGGCAAACACAGGTATATATATTCCGAGGCAAAGGGAAAACAGAATAGGGTTTGATTAGTTTACCGGTCTGGATTCGTTTGTGCAGTGGTTTGAGGAGGAATCAAGAGCGGTCGATGAGTTCTGTCTTGTCCAGAGCAGCCATCCTCTCGCAGACATCGGTCAGAGATTTGAGGTTGCACCTTATGAGAGCCTCCACGAAGAAGCAGGTCTCTTCAACGGTGTTTCCCTCCGGCACGTCCACCACGAACGACTCGACAACCACTGTGCCTGGCCTCCCGTCTATAATCTCTGGATGAACCGTGACAATTGAGGAATAGTTCTGCAACAAGAGAACCAACCGGGATTAGATTCAGGTCTCGTTGGTTTGATCAACGGATTGCAGAGTTGGTAAAGGTGATTATACCTTAAGCCTGTGGTCACCGCCAACGATTCTGATGCGGAGGATATGCTGATTATCATCAAGGAGTTCCAATCTCTCGGTACTCGTGGTAGCAGGGAGGCCAGACTTGACGTCTACCTCTCTAACGCTGCCGATTCCGACATCACCCTTCATCACACACCTGCTGACGAACGGCTTGTACTTCTGCGGCTGATCGAATCTCCTCACCAGAGACCAAACCTGATGTTATCAATCACAACAGATTAATCGATACGTTTGCCTAAGGTTGATCAAACTTCAATTTGTATTCATTTGGATAATTAAAGAGATCTAAGTTTGCCGTTCGTCTACTAGCTTGAACGAAGACGTTTCGTGCATATCAAATTTTCATTCCCTTTCCAGGCAACCAAACACCAAATCGGCTGAGATCTAAGAAGCGAATTGTTTTCAGCACTGGAGATTGGAGAACGACTAAAAAAACCAAACAGATTACCGACCCTAAATCAAATAGACTGAAAGCCATCGAGATTCCACTAGCGAATCTCACACTCATATCTGCTAACACTACTGACAATCAGATAGTCATGAAAATCCTAGCACAGATAGAAAAAAGCACGACGAATCAAAAGACAAAACGGCCAAGACAAGAGAGAGAGGAAGAAGAAGACAGAGAAACCGATCAGGGAGCAGACGCAGATACATACAAGATGAACAGGAGCTTTGATGTGCTTGACAAGGGCGGAGGAGCACTGATGCTCTCTGGGTTGGTGCTTGTGGTACATCCGAGCGCAAAGCATCTGCATATCCGTCGCGCCGCCGTCCATCGCCAAAGAATCCAGCTCGGGATCAATGATTGATTTCCCCTCAGGGTTTTTTCTGAAAAACGAAAGGAGAATATAAAGAATCTCGATTTGAATCGAGAGGGTTTTGAGGGAGAAGATAAGGACGGGCTTCCAGCTTGCAGCGGATTTGGTGCAATGTACATGGAATTAGCGTGAGCTCCATATTCCTTCACTCCTCCTCTTTCATATTTCTTGTGGGCCCATCCTTCCTCTTCTTAAGTTCTTAAAGCATTTAAAAAAATTATAATTTATACTCTCTCTCGAAACACAAAACTTGATGTTTTAATTTTTTTTAGAAAATAAAAAAAATCACATATACACAAAACTTAATAAAAATTATCAAATTTCAATAAATTTAATTTATTGAAATTTGATAACTTTTATTAAGCATAAAATAGAAAATTATTTTAAAATTTTACTTAAAAAACTTAAAATGACAACCATTCATTTAGTAACACAAAAAATAATCTAAAACGTCAAGTTTTGTAAAACAGATATTATTTATTTAATTTGGCTCAATTTGAGCTAAGATTAGATTTATGAAATGGGTTAAATTAATTAGATAACCTGATCTAATAATAAATAACAATAATAAATAGTTTGGATTTAATGTTTGAGTTTTTCTCCTATAATGGATTAAATAGAGTTTACCCATTTATTATCTATTTTAAACCTAATTCATTCTTTAATTTCATTTTTACATTGTTTTTCACTCTCCAAACCTAAAAACCTAAAACATGTTTTACAAATCTCTCTCCTTGGTATTGGAAAATAAACTTGCTCCTGATATTTGGTGATATAAGAATGTGTATTCAAGATCACTAGAATGATATGTTCAAAACAATTATTATTTTAGACTAAATTTATTAGGAGTTGCTAGAAGATTCTTAAGACTAGTATATAGTTTTAGTTTTAGTTTGTAATTTGTAAATAACAACACAAATACAACAAATACAAATACAGGAAGTATTGAAAGAAATATTTTCTAAATGCTTACAAGTGGTATCAAAGAAAATAGATTATCAAGAGTTTTTGTAAATTTTGTATTACAGTGGATTGTAAACCTTTCTTTTTATCAAGGAATACAATCACGTTATACAAAAAAAAAAAAATCAAATCATTCACGGTACCAAAAACGCTCTATCCACTTCCAAGACTATTGGGCCAAGGCCACAATATATATTATATACATCGTCTAAGGAAAAGCCCATTAAACCCGTCAGAAGCCCACGTTACGATTCGAGCTTTCTAAAAAGACGACACGTGGCGGGAGGTGACAGACTCGCGAGACAAAAAAGTTGGCAGAGACGACGACTGCCATCTCCATGGGGGCACGAGATGTGGAGACTAATGCCATCTCCTCCTCCATGCAACCCAACATTTGGCCTCCGTATCCGTTTCTGAATTTACCGGCATGCCCTCCACCGTTGAGAAATATCCCAAGCACGAAATGACGAATTCACCCTCCCTGACCACACCCCATTTATGCTCGCAAGCAATTCCTTCTGGTGAGATGATTTTGCCATAACTTGTGGAGAACGCGGATTATGGATTTTCTTAACGACGTTTACCAATATTTTTCTCGCTAATTAAGCCAAATAACATCTAACCAACCCTTCAACCACCCGTAATTAGCTCACCACGTCAAGGGCATTTCCGTCTCACTACAACACTTTCCTCCCTCTCTTCCTCAGTCCGCGTGACTGCCCCCCCCCCCCC
>NW_010967884.1:433004-449029 GCF_000463585.1 Tarenaya hassleriana | reverse complement strand
CCCCCCCCCCCCCCTCTCATTCTCTTTGGTCCTCTTTTCAAATTTCTTTTACGGTATACATACACACGTTCATATATAAGCACGCATCTGTCTGGAACTGGAGAGAGAGAGAGAGACGCATGAATCTTTGACAGAACAAGAGAGAGACAGAGTGTCAGAAATTGTGTAAGCTCGTGAAGATTCTTCGTTATCAAATCGTTATTGGCGGAATCTTTTCCTTCCTCTTCCACAGCAAGAATTCGTCACCTCGCCATTGTTGAAAGCTTTAGATATTCTCCGGCCTTCGGAGATCTGTTTCAGTTTCCTCGTCGAAGAATGCCACTCGGGCGACGTAACACGTCGTCGTATCCGGAGTCCGTCTCCGGACGATCCGACGGCTAGAAACATTTCTTGATTCTCCGACCGTGTCGCCGCCGATCGATCAGCCGACAAGAAGATAAAGGTATGCGTCTCTTTCCGTATGTTTTGTTCTCTTTTCTCAGTTCGAGTCTGGGTTTAAGCAATTCAGGAGCAAAACCCAAATTAAAAAAAAAAAAAAAACTTTCTGGGTGTTTCAGTTTTCACCACTTCTCCTTCGAATTTCTGGATAATCATCAGAAAGGGAAATTCTTTTTTTTTTCCCCCGAGAATATTAAGATGGGCATGTGGAAAAAGATGGGGGGAATATTAAGAATCTACGTCGATATATGCAAAGTACAAACGTTATTCGTTGTTTGATTACCTGGCGCACGTGGAAGCAAGCACTTCTGTTCCACGGGCCCACAGTTCCAACCTACAACTCACTTTCAAACTGAAGTTCATTGTCCCCCGGATGACATATAAACTAAAAACCATATGGGCAATAAAAAGGTTGTTCGCGAGATTATTGATGCCTGTTCGATATAATTAGTTGGCTAAATCGACCCATTAATAATGCAATTGCCAGCTAATTTGCCGATTAGACCAGTTTTATTTATATCTTTTTTCATGAGATGGGTCAAAACAAATTCGCAGAGTTCACGTCTCTAATTACCCGATTTTTAGGGTTTTTGTAGGCTTTGCAAATTCGATGTACGTTGTTTTGTTTCGTCGTTGGATTCGTCTTAATAAGCACAACGGTCCAAAAAAGAATATTAACGTGGTGGCAGAGCTTTTTCTCATGTCTTTTTCACAAAGGGCTACAACACGAATAGATTCATTACGTAATCCTCGTACTGTCTCTGGCAGGTTTCCCGACCATGGCGACAACGTCTGCGGTGGCCGGAAAAGGCATCGGCCTTCACCGGTCACTGTCCGGTCAAGATCTTATCGTGAAATGCTGTGGTATCCCGAGGTCCAATTCCGACAACCACTTGTCTTATCACTCTGTGAACCGGATTCGAGCTATGTCCACCCGTCCGGGACTGAAGAGCAGCCGTTCCGCCGGCGTGTTTTCCTTTCAGTTATCGAGCTCTATAATCCCAAACCCGATAAAGTCTTTGCTGTTCGATCCCAAGATAGATGACGCCATGGAAGCGAATCTAGAGATGGGAGGTGAAGGAGAAGAAGTGGGAGCAAAGAGGGCGAATTGGGTGGAGAGACTGGTCGAGATAAGGAGACAATGGACGAAGGAGAAGAGAAAAGAGAATGAAGATGGTGTTTCAGAAGAGAGCGTAGATGTTCATTGCGGCTGTTATGAAGGCGACTGTGTTGCGAATTACGGGTCTGAAGAAGATCAACAGGCCGAAGGGCGAGAAGGATACGATCGGGAAACTTTCTCGAGATTACTGGTGAAGGTGCCATTGTCTGATGCTAAGCAGTTTTCTCAGCTGTCCTCCTTGTGTTACTTGGCTTATGTAATACCCGAGATCAAGGTATTGCATATATGTTACGAATTAATGCTACGGATCCGTATATTTGTTCGGTGGAATATGGCTAATTCAAATGATAAACAGGTCGATGATCTCAGAAGATACCATGGGTTAAAGTTTGTAACGTCTTCCCTCGAAAAGAAAGCGAAGGCTGCAATACTCAGGGAGAAACTTGAGCAAGACTCCTCCCGGCCAGCCAATGTTTCTGTCCCTGAAGGAGCAGAGAAATACGTTGAGGAAATCCCCAAGAAGCGTCAGATAAGATCCTCAGCCGCTTACAAGATCGCTGCTTCTGCTGCCTCGTACATCCATCGTGCACAGGATTCTTCCGTGGTTCCAAACCCGCTGCGTAAATCAGCGGCTGCAGCTCAAGCCGCAGCCACGACAATGACAGCCGTGGTCGCTGCTGGGAAAGAGGAAAAGCGGGTGGCGGCGAGGGAGCTTCAGTCGTTATTGTCTTCGCCTTGTGAATGGTTTGTGTGTGACGATCCCAGCACATACACTCGTTGCTTCGTGATCCAGGTATTTGTATAAACTGTTATTGTGGGTTATTCCATTATACTTTAAAAAAGGGTCAGTGTCAAAACATAATCTTGTTCTTGCAGGGATCAGATTCCTTAGCGTCCTGGCAAGCGAATCTTTTCTTTGAACCAACCAAATTCGAGGTAAGGAAAGAAGGGTTCAGACCTGAGATCTCTCTGCAGCATTAAGAGATTACCGGTTTATACCATTCTTGCAGGGGACAGATGTGTTAGTCCACAGAGGAATCTATGAGGTGGCAAAGGGAATATACGAGCAGTTCGTGCCGGAAATAACCGAGTTTCTGGTCAGACATGGTGATAGAGCTAAGTTCCAATTTACGGGTCATTCTCTGGGAGGTAGTCTCTCAGTGATAGTGAATCTGATGCTGCTCAAAAGAGGTGTCCTAAACCCGGAGGCTCTGAAACCAGTAGTTACCTTCGGTTCACCGTTTGTGTTCTGTGGCGGTCAGAAGATTCTCGACCAGCTCGGCTTGGACGAGAGCCACGTTCATTGCATGATTATGCATCGAGATATTGTCCCTCGAGCCTTCTCCTGCCACTACCCTGACCACGTAGCCCTCATCCTCAAGCGTCTGAATGGCTCTTTCCGGACACACCCTTGTCTTAACAAAAGCGTGAGTATTACGTTTTCTTTGCTTTGTCCGAGACGTAACATTGTCACTTGTCTAAAGTCTTTTCTCGGTCGTGTTTTAACGCAGAAGCTGCTCTACTCCCCGTTGGGTAAAGTGTTTATCCTCCAACCGAGCGAGAGGGTCTCACCTCCGCATCCATGGCTTCCGCCGGGGAATGGTCTGTACGTTCTTGACAAGAGCCACCATGCGTATTCCTCGGCCTCCCTACGCGAGTTTCTGAGCCGACCTCACCCATTGGAGACACTGAGCCATCCGGGGGCTTATGGCTCGGACGGTTCGGTACTAAGGGACCACTATTCGAGCAATTACGTCAAGGCCATGAACGGTGTCTTGAGACAACACACGAAGCTGGTCGTCCGGAGAGTACGGAAGCGGCGGCGGCAGACGATGTGGCCGGCGCTGATGGCAACTCGAAACTCGTGAATTCACGGTGACGGCGTGCTGGCCGCGGATGAGATCATGACACGTGTCTAGTTGTTTGTGCTTGTGTATATATACATGTTTGTATTTGTTGTTTACGGTGAAGAGAACGAATATGAGTGAAAAAGTAAATAAATCAAAGATCTTTTAGACGTGGGAGCAAAAATAACATGGCAACCTAATGAATTTAGGAACTAATGATGAGTGGATGTATACTATTCAGGAAGGAGCACCTTTGTAATGTATAGTGGATGTACCTTTTAAAATTATTAATTATTAAACAAATATACAAAAATTTAACTCTTACATGACATGTTTACTTTTTTTAAAAAAAATAATGAAATTATATTTTTAAATAACTTTAAAATTTTGTTATAAATTTTAAATTTTAAATTTTTAAACAACTAAAAAACCCAATAAAATTGACCTCACTATGCCACATTTTGAACACTATGTAATCCTTTTGCTTCATTAATACAAACCTTTATAACAAAAAAAAAAAACACTTTGTATTGACTAGCAAATCCCAAAGGTGGAACTTGAGATTCATACTGTACTTTTAGTCCTTGATTTTGGGCCGTTACCGGCGATTCTTCTGTTTATTTCGATTTTGGGCCTTGAATGGTATACTTTGAATTAGGGCAAAATTTGCAGATGGTAGAGTTTTTTTTTTTTTTATAGCAAATGGTCCTTAAGATAGCCTCTCATGTTTTTTGTTTTAAAAAAAGCCTGTTTGACGTTGGGCCCTTTAGGCCCAGTGACCCAGTTTATCGTGCTGTTGCAACAGTACTTACTGGGCCTATAGGCCCGAAACCCCATTTTGAGTTACAAAAACGTCGTTAGCTAAGCCTAACGGAGGCCGTGGCGCCGTTAGAAGCCCGAAAGGGTGCATTTAATCTGCTTTCTGCCGGCAGATGTTAACGGCGTTTGCTTTGAACGGCCAGGACAAGCCCTAGGGTTCCTGCAGAAGCCGAAAGGTGAGACAGGCAGTGTGATCCAAATCCATGTACGTATCGGAGGGGCGCAACAGAGCATTTTATTGAGGTAATGTCTTCCACTTTCTCAGTAAAATCCATGAAAATTCTGGAAATGGAAGCTTCGCTGAGGTTTTCCTGGAGAAACAAGGCTGGGTTTGACGCCTAGTGTTGAGTTTCATCCTGGATATACTGAGAGAGAACTAGTACCGTGTTTTTCAATGGCGATCACTAGTGCGAAGCTTTTCGGAAACTCTTGTTTTTGCTATATGATTTGGATGATATTGTAGCAGGAGAGGGAACTCTTCACACATAAGGGTATGTTCTCGTGGCTTTTGTTGTATGTCGAATGTGTTGCTGAGAGAGACACTTCCTTTTGGCAGGAACTCCCTTTCCTCTGCAAATGGCTTGTTTCCGTGGTATCTCGAAAAGAGTTGGTCTTTTTCAGAGAAGGATTTACCCGTCTTGTGTTCATCTTATTGGTAATAATAAAGATGACACTGGAACAACTTCTCAAAACCCGGGTAGTGGTGAGACGATCCACAAAGTCTTACCTCATAATGGGACTCACCGGTTGAGCTCACTGCCCCAAGAGAGGCAATATCAGTCATTATTTGGGCCAGCCGGGTTTTGTTTCTCGTCTTGTAGGTATATGAGTTCTACACCGGTAGAATGGTCCGATAAGGTCGATGGTATTGAGTTTGTGACGAATGAAGTGATCCCTGATGGAACGATTGAAGCTGTGACAAGCCACGTTTCTGCCGTAAACGAAGTGGCTGTTGCAGCTGCAGATTCTGCTTATCCTGTTGCGGCATTGCAATACGTGATTGACGGTGTACATTCTTTTACTGGCCTGAACTGGTATAACTCTTAACTCTTGTCTTCTCTAGACTTTTCTCTTCGGCATCGGTCCTGTAAGTCTTTCCCTTTTGCAGGTGGGCATCAATAGTTCTGACTACTGTGATGATCCGTGGGCTAACAGTTCCCCTCCTTCTGAATCAACTGAAGGCTACCTCAAAACTCAATGTCAGTTTCGGTGTCTGTTCATGCAGTTGCACATTTGCTTCTGCTAAACAAATATTGTAACTTTTTTGTGATTGAGTGTCACTTTCTGCTTTAATCCACTTCTACGTATGTATCTTGTTCGTGCAGATGATGAGGCCACGCTTGGAGGAGATAAGACAAGAGATAAGTAGTAAGGTGCAACATTTACTGCTCATTGTCTTACCCTGTCCTTTGGGTTCAGGAACAAATTCTGATTCATCAATGTAGCATCATACGAATTCTGTTCTGGTTTCACTGTAACAGAAGATACTAGGTTCAGTTTTTAAAAAAGTGTCCTTTCTAGTACTTGTGGGTGAAGTTCCAATCCAACGTGGTGCTTTTTTTTTTATCATTTGTTTGAACAGTACTCTGATCGAGTAGATTTCCAGTGATTATTTCAATAATATGATTGGCGCTTATCTGTTGTGCTCTCTAGGCTATGGATCCTGAAGCCATGGCAGAAGGCCAGAAAAGGATGCAAGCATTATTTCACGAGTAAGTGCTGTTTCTCCATCCAGTTAAGACAGCTGCAAGAGGTGAATTAGTCCCTTCAAATGAAAGATACACAGTTTCTTTATTTACTGGTATGCTTCTATTTGCGCTTTTCACTTTTCTTGTTTCCTGGGTTGGCTTTAGATATGGAGTAACTCCATTTACTCCTCTGAAAGGACTTCTTATTCAAGGTCCCATCTTCATCAGCTTCTTCTTTGCGGTAAGCTGTATATATAGTCTAGTGTTTTAGTACCGGTTCTTATCATTAATTTCTAAACTTGTTCGCTGATTCTTGTCTACAGATCAGAAATATGGCGGAGAAAGTTCCATCACTTAAAAGCGGCGGGACTCTCTGGTTTACTGATCTTTCAATTCCAGATAGCTCTTATGTCTTGCCACTGCTCACTGCACTTACTTTCTTGATTACAGTGGAGGTAGGGCTTTAAGATTTCCTAGAATAATATGAATATGCTTTATGTTAACTTGTTTTGTTTAAGGTCTGAGCGGGTGCTGATCCTTGCTGGACTATTTTATAATTGAATATTATAACATAATGCTATTTAATTGAATTTGAATATTTTGCCAAAACCAGCCATGGTTGGATCCTTGAGCTTCTCAAATCTTCTATAGTTCAGTAAAACTTTCTTTTCAGTTATAACTTTGACCATTGTCTCCTAATGCCCTTTTTACAGCTCCATCTCTTTCCTATTCTATCAAATGCTACTAACTGCCGTCAGTCTTTTCTGTAGTACAACATGCAGGAAGGCCTTGAAGGGAACCCAGTGGCTGGAACTATGAAGACTTTCTCAAGGATCCTTGCTTTTGTCTCCGTCCCCGTAATGATGGGCTTTGAGACGGTAAGAATATGACCTACCGAATGGTGGATCTCAAAATCATATGTTCTGATACAAGTAAATTGACCATTTGGCCTTCATTCATTGGATTCAACTGTTCATCACTAAAGCAGCAAAACTATTATTCTTTGCAGGCATTATTCTGTTACTGGCTTACTTCCAACCTGTTTTCGCTTGGATATGGACTAGGTACGCCATTTGTGAACTTTATTTTTGCAGCCGATCTTTAAACAATTTTGATCCGATCTTCCCGTGTTTATACGCAGTGCTAAAACGTCCGGAGGTGAAAAGGCTATTGAATATCGCAAATGTGGACGCCCCGCCATCACAGCCTATGCCCTTTACCTTTTCGCCGGTGAAAAAGGAAAGTACAGTTCGAGAAAACGGTCCCACATCTAGCGTAGCTGACAGGAGAATATCCCGGAATTCAGTTCTGAATCAAAGAATCAAAACTCTCCAGAGACAACTTAAAGACCGGAAGAACAAGAAGTGAGGCTTTTCTCCATTTTAGGTGTAATAAGATCTGTTACCATCTCTCGGCCCCTTGTTTTGATGCATTGAAACTAAAGCCCCCTTCAGCGGCTTTATCATTGTAACATTTCCGGTTTCTGAGATATACGGGAAGATGGCAATTTCCCTATGGATGGATGCAAAATTACGTCCAAGAACTGGTGCTCCATCGTTTTGTTTTTTCAATTCAATTTTTTTTTGCCGTTGACCATGTGTGATCTTTAGATTCGGCTAGTAACGTGGAGTGACCATGTGTGATCCGGGCCGAAAACCCATGCGAGAATCAAGAAGACAGTCGAAGAAACCCTCATGAATGTCCCACATCGAAAAGTTCATAAATTATTTAATGGTGTTGTGGACAGAGCGGATGGGCTGAGTTTGTGATGGGGCCTGAACTCAGTAAAGTCCTCGGGCTCATATATACTGAGATGCTACAGGGAACGTTCTTCCCGCATTCATTTTTTTTTAATTTAAATAATTAATTAATACAACAATATAAAAAATAAAAAATCACATATAAATACCGACTTTTTATAAAATTCCAACATAAAAAATTTCATTCTATAAAAATCTCAAATAAAATATATGATTTTTTAAAAAATCTTATATGAATATTTGAACTCTATATTTTTTTTCAAATCAACCAAAATATGTTACCAAGGTTATTCGTATAAACATATTTCGGTAAAAAATTAATGTTTGACGATCGAAAATCTAAATCAGTATCATATCACATATCATATCATCTGCAGTAGTTTTGAAAATTAAAATAATCAAAGTGATTTGGATTTTCGATCGCCAAATCATCGTTTTTTTTCGGAATCTGTTATGTAAACGAACGTCTGCGGATGTTGATTGATTTGAATTTTTTTAGAGTCCATATATTTGTATAGAATTTTTTTTAAAAACCATATGTTTATTTAAAAGTTTTATAATTTGAATATTTATATGAGAATTTTGTAAAAATTTTGATATTTATATGCAATTTTTTTTTTATAAAATCTTTTGTGTAGATTATTGATCGGGGTAATCATCCACAGGGGAAAAAAACACACAAGGGTGGTTATTTCATGGATTTCTTTCTTCCGGTGATAACTCATATTTATATTTATTTAATCTTGTAACTGATTTTTAATAACTAATTAAATCCATCAAAATATTTATATAAATTACTTTGATCCCCAAAACAATATATCAAGTTTCAATAATGAGTTTAATCATACACATAAATGTCTAGATTTGTATTTCATGCCTGTGGGACGTGGGTATTTTCTATCACAAGTGGCAAGCACTACCTACATGTGCAAAAAAAATATGTTTATGGAATAAAAAAAACTAAAAGGGTCAGACATTTATCAACTTAAAAAATATAACATATTAAAAAAAACCCTAAAAATTACTTTAACTTTCAATTTTCATAAAATAAAACTTTTAACTTTATTTTTTAACAAATAAAATCTTAATTTCATTTTTCAGTCGAAAATAAATCTGAATTTTACAATCCTTGTGATTTTTAAACCTAAATGCTAACGTGACATATTGATATCTTGTTTGTCAAGTCAACACTTTGATCATATTTGACACATTATAATTTATATGTCCGATACGCTACGTCAGTTATGGATTTAAAAATAAAAATTATTATAAATTTTAGGTTTATTTATGACTTAAAATCTAAATGAGGTTTTATTTTACAAAAATTAAAATTAAAATTTAAAATTTTATTTTATAAAAATTGATAAATTTAGATATTTTTTTTGGAATTTTCCATAAATCCGAAATTATTAAATGGTGGAGACAGAAAATGCGAGTCACGTCTCAGCCCGAGAGAGATAGGAGTCACCGAGCAAACAATGACGTGTCGTCCACTTCCGTTTGTGGTATGCAATCGGTTGGGCCTCGTTTTTCATATTTTTGATTTCATACGGACGGAGGAAAACGTACACACGTCTCAGATCTGTTATGTCGTGTCCTCACAAAGCACGTTCTCCACGTGACTTAATTCATTTCCTTATCTCCAATCCCACTTTGCCCCTTCCCTTTTCTTTTTTGGAAGCATCGATGGGTGGGAAACGTAAAACAGCGTGCATCATTTCAAGCAGCAACAATAAAATAAAATAAAAAAATTGATAATATTTCAAAACTATGTTGAATTATTGATGTAATGATCGGAGATTCGTATAGCGTCAAACAATGATACGAAAACTGAGATTCCCCTAAAGCAAGATGATCTATTCGTTTATGGACCTGAACAAGAAAACCGACACTGTGTTACTACGTCAGAGGCTACCGGAAACCTGCGACCCGGATGACGGTAACGGCTCCTCGGAGCCGACTTCCGGGCAAACCGCCGCCATCAGCTTCTCTTTCGTCAGAACCTCCGACCCATCAGATTTGATCACGAACGTGTGAAACACCGTGTCGTTGATGAGTGATAACTTGGATTCCAAGACACTGACCTGAGAATTTCTGACCGCTTGAATAATTCTTGAAACGGGATGCGTATCCAGTGGGGAACTCACCTGCACGACAACCTCGTCGTTCAGGGTCTGGAACTCGACATCTGGAATCAAGTTGGAAGATTCCAGACTTGGGTTTGGTTCCCCTGGTGATGGTGAGCTTCCTGTCCCAGTCCTCTCTGCTTCCATGACCTTGACCTTCTCCTGAAGCTCGTTGATGTAAGCAATGGCGTCTCCGAGGAGAGACGCTTTGTCCATCTTCGAGATGTTGGGCACGACTGAACGTAAGGCGTAGAACCGTTGATTGAGCTTCTCCCTCCTCATCCGTTCAGCTTCCACATGGTTCAGTGGCTCTTCCCTTCCATTAGCAGGCTTCCTTCCTCGCTTTCTTGGCCTCTTCTCCTCCATAGCCGCAGCCGCTCTTTTCTCCAGACAAGAATCCAAATTTCTCGACACAGTATTTGGTGAGGGTTTAGAAGAGGCCGCATAATCAATCTGCATCTGGCTGGTTGGCTTTGGAGATTGGTGATTATTTAGCTGGGCATCTTCTTTAGTTGCGTTGACCTGCCCTTGCATGTTGCTATCCGTTGTTTGAGCTGCATAAAGAGCCGTCGTTTGAGCTGCGTGAGGTGTCAGAGCATGAAATCCATTCCTCGGACTTTGATAGCCTTCTGGCCATGGCTGAGGAGGAAACCTCTCATCCATCTTTCTTGATGCCATGTTCTCTCTGAAAGGAGGAAAGGCGTGACAGTGGTTCGAGTTCGAGTGACCCAGTTCCTGTCCAAAGAGCTTGTGAACACCTCCTGTGTTTTTCTCCACGTTGTTGTCATCATCTCTCCTCTCGTTCATGGGGTATGGGAAAAGGGTAGCCGTTTGATGCACCCTGGTCGAGAACAAAGACCTTACAGAATGAACCAGCTCCATGTTTTCAGGCAAAGACCGGACAGAACCGAGCTCGACAACACCCATATCCATGGGGACCATGACAATTGTACGGATTCCAGCAGACTTTGCGAGGAAGGACCTGAAGCAGTAATCGGAAGCAGTGTTCATAGCATCAGATATCCAGAAATGGTTTCCTGATGCAAAACATCTTCCAGGGCCACCTTCTCCGTTGGGGAAGGAGAAGTACATGGACACCAAGAAGAACATCTCCGTTTCTGTAACTCTATCCAATCCAAGAGCATAATTATCCTCATCAGATCCACCGGAGAATCTGTGCAGCTTCTGCAGCACTCTTTTCCTCATGTTCTGCCAGTTATCCTCTTCCAGTCCGCCATTGCGGGCTCCGACTGCTTCCGATTCCTCTTCCTTGTTCGGTTCTCGGCAACACCCATCTCCCCAGACAAGGACCAGATGTCCGGATCTAGACTGCGAAAGCTGCCAGAAGATTGCGTAGTTCCAGCTGAAATTCATCGAGTTTGGACGGTCCACCAGATCGGAGAGCTTGATCTGCAAACTCTCGTCGCTTCCCATTGTCGCAAACAAATTCTCGTTGGAAACCGGACTAGCTCTCAGGTAATCAAAAGCTCGTTGCCCTAAAACTGCGCTAACCATGGCCTTCTCTTCATCATCCCATCCTCGTTCACCCATATTCATCTCGGCTTTTATCTCCCAGAGAAAAAGGGCCCAAAAAAACAAGAATAACTGAATTATAGAGAAAGCCAGACCCAGCGAGGCCTTGAGATTCAAGAGATCAACGTAAGAACCCTAATTTCCCACTCCGAAACCGAACGCATTCAACAAAAAAATCTCAGTAAGAACTCGATATACTGACTGAAACCCGACAACCCAGGTCTCTCCACCTTCAATTCCCTGATAGACTGAGTCGATAAAGAGGGAAACGGGATCAATGGACGAACATGAATATCAAGCCGGAAAAATCGGAACTACCCAGAAAAGAATCATACACACCAGAAGCGAAGAATTCTCCAGGAGAGAGATTTCAATCACACGTAAATTTTCCCAGTAAAGTGATTGCGGCTTCGATTTCGAAAATGAACCCTTCTTCTTCGTGTCTCTACAATTTTTTTCCAGCCTAAAGATAAAAAAAAAAAAGAGATAACCGAGTAAGCTTCCGACGAGGAAACACGTAACGAAGAGTCGTCTTCTCCGATATGAAAACACACGCGCACACAAAAAAAAAAAAAAAAAGCTAGAGATATAGCGAAGAGGGGCGTGACACTGGGTTTGTATGAACCATGGTTACTTATGCAGTTTAAGTATGGGGGTTAAATGATTAACCACGGTTTAATCCGGGTCGGGTTTACCCGGTATACCCGATTAATGCCCAAACTCTGTTCCTCTTTATACGGTCACCAATTCCCTCACCGATTCCGGTAACAAATCTGTGCTTATTATTAGGCGGCGATATCTATTTATTTAATTTCATGATTTTATCTTTTTCAGTTTCCGCTAAATCATGGTTTTGTTTGAAGAAATCGTATCTATCTTTATCCAAAAACATAAATACGTTTATAAACGTTGTATACATACATATATACATCCTTGCGTTGATATATAAAACATACATATTTAAAGAAATGTATAGCCGAACTGTATTGGTAATATAATAATTCGACTGCCATTAGAAAACAAAAAAACAAAAAGATAACAACAACAACAATAATAATAATAATAATAATAATAATAATAATAATAATAATAATGATAATAATGTGTGAGGGGTCCAGTGGGGTTAGACGTTGGTTTCTTCACACGTTGTCTTTGGCGTGGGTCCATTTATTTAAGAAATAGAATATATATATATATATATATATATATATATTATATGAAATATGTTTTTTTTCAATAAAAAAATGATAGTCAAAAAGATTATTTGTCGCACGGAATGTGCGTGAATATCATGGCCAACAGTATAGAGATTTTAAAATAAAGCTCCCACCCCTAGGCCACATGTAATGCCTGTGACTTAAACCTAATATTTTTTTTATCTACATGTGTTTGTAAATTCTTCTTCTTTACGTCATTTTACTTTTATTCATATTTTTTTTTACTTTTTTCTCAGATCTATTTATTCCGTGTAATCAATATTTTATTCATTTTTCTACAACATTATCCGTTATTATATGTTTAAAATTCGGCTTCGCGAGCAACAGAAATTTTGAATGAAATGGGAAGAAAAGAAAAAAATTATATTGTATATTACGAAAAAATAACCTAGAAATGAACAGATTTTAGTCGTTATTTTATAATAATTACGCCGGAAGTTCATTGTTCTAACTATTCTATTAGACATCAACAAATTTTTTTTTTGTTAAAAAGGTAAATATTTTATAAACTATAGAGTAGTTTTTATACATAAACCGATCATAGATCGAATACCCTCTACAAAAACAATACCCATGTGCCTCAAAATGACACCATTACAATCACAAGAACGAGACAAACAAAATGTTACGCAACAGTTAACGATGTGAGAGAGTGACGTAGTACCAATCCGCAAGCAGAGCAGGATCTAACCTCCGAGAGGAACCAAGGAGGGAATGAATGCAGTTTCGAACCATTCCATTCAGCTTATGGCAGGCTGCATCAACTGTCAAAACTTGGTTCCGAAATAGACGAGCGTTTCGTTCCGCCCAAATAAAATAGATCGAGAATTTGAGGAGGATGAGGCTTATCAGACCTCTATTTCGGGATTGGCCATTACCTGAGCTTTCAATCCAACTCAAGGTTAGGTGAAGATCCGTCGGTGGATTATCAAAGATGAGCCTAGCAAACCGAGACCAGACCTGGTAACTATAGGAGCAGAGGAAGAATAAGTGGGCATGAGATTCTACCTCGCTGTTACAAAGTAGACATGTTGTGGTCGGGACTGCCCCCAACGGAATTGTGACAACCCAGAGTACCGTAGGAGGGCGGGGAGTGATCGCCGGTGCAGAGGCACGGACAAGGGGCGGCTCCTGACGAGCTTCTGGGTAGGGGGTACAGGGATGAATCGAACACACCGGAATGAGAGAGATCCGAGGGCTGTATATAGGTATGGGACTATACAGTCTAAGATAACATAAAAGAATTAGTTGAGCTACTCATAACAACAAGGTGCACCTACCTTTTTGGTTGACTATCCCGAGAGAACTCCAAAGTTAAGCGTGCTGGCTCTGGAGCAATCTCAGGATGGGTGACCTACTGGGAAGTGTCTCGGTATGCGTGCGAGTGAGGACAAAACACGCTGAAAGGTCTCGGGTTGCTGTGTGAGGGCAGTTTCGACAATTCGTAGCGGCCTCGGGTCATTACAGGAATAGCCTGTCGCGCGTTGGCAGCCTTCTTCGTAAGGCTAACCATTGAATAAACCCGTACCTAGGAACTCCTTCTGGGAACCATGCTAGCTTATGCCACGGTACAGTAGGTGATGGCTGGCGTAAGAGTCTCCATGTGGCAGATGAAGAGAAAGTACCAGTAAAGGTCACTACAAAAAAAAATGCGAAATTCCAACGGATTTCCGACGGCATACCGTTGGAATAATTCCAACGCATTTCTAACGGATTTCCAACGGACGTCTAACGGATTCATCCGTTAGAAATCCGTTGGCAATTTCCAACGGCATATCAACGGATATTTGAGTTGGAAATTTTCCACGTATATTCCAACGGATTTCCGTTGGAAATAACGTTTGACGAATTTCAACGGCAATCCGTTGAAATTATCCGAACGTTATGAAACGCGGCAATAATTCCGACGGATATCCGTTGGAAATAGTCGAACATTATAACGTTCGAAATATTTCAACGGATATCCGTTGGCAAGTGTAACGGTAACGAACTTTTCAACGGATTTCCAACGGATATCCGTTGGAAAGTTTCTCTATTTAAAGCACCCGGCCATAGTTCGCCCAAACCACTCTCTAAATCACTCTTATACTATTCTTATACCAAAAATTCTCCTAAAAATGACATCTTCAACAAATCCGAATATTCGTTCGTCCCGACAATGGATATACGAAAGAGTTGATTCGATTACAAAAGAGGTAACGCAAGAATTCATTAACGATTTGGAACAGTTTATGAATTCCGGCATGGATCAGAGATATATCACATGGACCTGGAAGAAAAGTCATTTGCTGGCCGATAATGTTCACCCGAGGATACACGTTTCACACTTACGATCATGGAAAACATAAATCCACGTTCAATTACGGAGTTTGTATAAAAAGCGGGTCATCGGAAGATCCTGATTTCTTTGGGGTTCTTCGTCAGATTTTCCAACTCCAGTATCCAGGATTAGTCGGGTTGAAAACAATCATATTCAGATGTGATTGGTTTGATACAACGTCGGGACGCGGCTCACGGAAAAATCGATGGGGAGGTATTGACATAAACCCGAAACGTTCATATGCAAAGTACGATCCTTTTATACTTTCAGATCAGGCAGACCAGGTATGCTTCATTCCATATCCGAAACATTCTGCGACATCGGTGAAACGGCGACGGGAAGATCAATGGCCGGCTGTTTTGAAGATTAACCCACGAAGATTAATTATCGTGGATTCGTCGTCGACAACACAAGATCTCGATGAGCCAATGCAAGAGCAACTCGAAGATCCGGTTCTTCCCATCCGACTAGATGATGATTACGACGAGACACTTGCACTTCCTGACATAGACGACGAGTTACTTGATGATTCGTTACACGTACAAGACGATATAGACGAATTCGTTTCGGACCATGATACAACTCCGGATGATGAAAGTGATGAAGATTCTATATAGACTTATTTGTTTTTATTGTTTTCATATGTATTTGTATTTTGAAAAATCTATCATATTTTTTTGTATTTTTTTTTTTAAAAAATTTTAAATTCCAACGGGCATCCGTTGGAATCAAATCGCAGAATTCGAATGATCGCATATATTCCAACGGACGTCCGTTGGAATCGAAGCGCACCAATCGAATCGACTCCAGAATTACAACGGATATCCGTTGGAAAGTTCCAACGGACACCCGTTGTAATAGTTGAAACATTGAATCTGCTGATAAATTCCAACGGATGCCCGTTACATTCTTAATTTCCAACGGGCATCTGTTGGAAATTCTGAAGCATTAAATCCGTTCGACGCACCTGGCGTCCATCGCGTCATTCCAGAATATTTCCAACGGATGCCCGTTGGAAATGAAGATTATAACGGGCATCCGTTGGAATTTATCAGACCAAGATCAATGCGCCCAGAAAATTCCAACGGATGCCCGTTGGAAATCCGTTGGAATTTTCGATTATATAAGGGCGAGCGCCCATTCTTCCTCATCATTCA
>NW_010967884.1:420673-432816 GCF_000463585.1 Tarenaya hassleriana | reverse complement strand
AATATTCGAACAATTGTTTTTTTAATATTTTAATTTTATTTTGGTTTTATTATATATATATATATATTTATATATATTAATATATATTTATTAATATATAATATATATAAATATAAATAAAAAAATAAAATAAATATTTAAAAATAAAAAAATAAATGTTATTTATTTTATTTTTAAATATTTATTTTATTTTTTTATTTATTTTTTTGTGTTTTCCAACGGTTATTCCAACGGATCGCCGTTGGAAAGAATTTTAAATTCCAACGGACGACCGTTGTAAATACCGTTGTAACATTTCGACGGCGTTTCCAACGGATATTCCAACGGATATCCGTGGCAAATACCGTTGTAAATCCGTTGGAATATTTCTAACGGATATTCTAACGGTCCCGTCGGAAAGTAGCCACGGATGTCCGTTGGAATTTCCGTTGATATATCCCGACGAACAAATCCGTTGGAATTCCGTTGAAAATATACCACAGAAAAAACCGTTGGAAATCCGTTGAAATATTCCAACGGATGAAGGCGTTGGAATTCCGTTTGGAATTTGCCACGGAATTCCAACGGATCTGCGTTTCTAACGACTGATTTCCAACGGATATATCCGTTGGAAATCCGTTGGAAAAGTCGAATTCCAACGGATTTTCGGCCATTTCCAACAGATTTGCCAGTTGGAATTTGGGGTTTTTTTTTGTAGTGGGTGTTAGGCCCTCTTCTCCATTCATAGCGGTCGCTTCCACGGGTAAGGTGTGGTGTCGTAGTGGAGGATAACCTGATCTGCAGCTCTAGAGCTCTCGACGAGCGGGCCCCTGGGAGATTCCATCCCAAATCTGTGACAACATCTGCAACTCTAGCATGTCTGGGCAAACGTAGAAGTCGAGGTCCTTCCTCCCCCATGAAGTTTATCAGCGGACCGAATTCAATCCACGTATTAAACCAGAACGACGCTTTTGTTCCATCCCCCAACGAGCAACGAAGGAAGTAACGAGCTAAAGGCTTCAGTTGTAGTAAAGAGTTTTATCAAAAAGCAAAAGATGAACAGACGAAGGGATGGACAGAGGAAGAAGATGAACGACTCAAAAATATTATTCTCCTTTGTCTAATAATCTGTACATGGAATAGGGTACAACATATAGCTATTCTTAGGCTACAAGTAAGGTAAGTACGTTGTAAGAATATTTCCTAATTACAAGAAAAGGAAGTTTGTCATTTACATAAAAGTCAATCACGCCCTGATGTGTCGAGAGGATCTCCGTCGATGTCTTCAAACCCTCTTGCTGCTCCAGAAACTTTACACGGTTGGTCTTCTTCTTGGACGTTGCTTTCGGTTTGCTGATCTCGAACGTGTATCTCGGTTTGTTCGTCTTCAACATTCCCCCTCAAGATTGGTCGGCGATATTCGGTAAGACCAATCTTGACGAGTATTTTGTTGAGCACGAACGAGCTAGTCGCCTTGGTGAAGATGTCGGCGAGTTGATCGTGACTCCGAGTATACATCGGCGATAAAGTTCCATCGGTGATCTTTTCCCTAATAAAATGACAGTCAACTTCGATGTGCTTCGTCCTCTCGTGGAATACGGAGTTGGCTGCGATATGAAGTGCAGCTTGATTGTCACAATAGAGTGGAATAGGCGTTGGTACATCTATTCCAAGTTCCTTCAAAAGTTGCTTCAACCAAATGATCTCGCTTGTGGTGTTCGCCATAGCTCGGTACTCGGCTTCCGCGCTTGACCTTGCCACCACGGTTTGCTTCTTGCTTTTCCACGTAACTAGATTCCCTCCGACGAATGTGCAATATCCGGTGGTAGATTTTCGATCCGTCCTATTTCCTGCCCAGTCTGCATCGCAATATCCAATGATCTCCGAATGGTTGTTGTTCCTCATCCACAAGCCTTTGTTCGGTGTCCCTTTCAAGTACTTTAGTATTCGATCCACCATTTGCCAATGAGTTGTGGTTGGTGCATGCATCCATTGGCTAACCTGGTGCACGGCAAAGCTTAAGTCAGGTCGTGTAATTGTGAGATATATGAGCTTACCTACAACGCGTCGATATTGCTCCGGATTATCAAGTAATTCCCCCTCGCGTTGATCCTTGAAATGCTCCTCAATGGGTGTGCGAACGGGTTTGGCTCCTAGTTTTCCTGTCTCATTGAGTAAATCAAGGACATACTTGCGTTGTGACAGAAAAAGATCATGCGAATCTCGAGTAACCTCGAGTCCAAGAAAGTATTGAAGGAGCCCGAGGTCTTTAATATCAAAGACTTGTTGTAAATAAATTTTTGTATCAAAAATACCATTGGAATCACTTCCCGTAAGAATAATATCGTCAACGTAAACCAAGAGAACGATGTTACCCGTGTTTGTGTTGCGAACAAATAAAGAGTGATCCGAGTGACTACGGGCAAAACCGCGATCGATAAGTGCGTCATGTAATTTGCGGTACCACGCACGGGGGGATTGTTTTAACCCATAAATGGCCTTGTTGAGGCGACAAACACGAGTGTCATCCGTATATCCCGGTGGTGGTTCCAAAAATATTTCTTCATCGAGATCACCCTGAAGAAACGCATTCTTGACATCTAGCTGAAACAAAGGCCAACAAAAATTAGTAGCAAGAGAAAGTATGACACGTAGAGACGGAATTTTAGCAACCGGAGCAAAGGTGTCGGTATAATCTTCCCCGTATTTTTGAGTGAAACCCTTAGCCACGAGACGTGCTTTGTAACGTTCGATCTCACCATTGCTCTTATATTTAATTTTATACACCCATTTTGAGCCGATAGCCTTCTTTTCGGGAGGTAACGATGTGAGAGTCCAAGTGTTATTCCGTTCGAGCGCATCAACTTCTTCTTGCATGGCTTGTATCCACATCGGAGAGACCTTGGCCTCTTCATATGATTTCGGCTCAGATTCCTGTGTAATAGAACTCAAGAAAGATTGTGCATGAGATGGGAAATCACATAACGAAGCAAAGGGTTGAATGGGATAAACCACATGTGCTACAACTCGAAAGATTTTGAGGTAAATCTGGAGAGTTGGAATAAAAGTCAAAGACAGATTGAGATGGACTCAATGACAACCACTTGGAGAGATTTTATGAAAAACAATCTGAAGAGATACAGGACCGAAGGTGCAAGTGAGACGGGAGGAGCTGGGTCCGTGCTTGCGGGAAGATCGTGAGTCCGAGAAGTTTCCCCTTGTGGTGAAAGCTCGGGGTTTGTAGGCAATAAATCTTCCCCCTGATGTGGAAGTATCTGAGCCGTCGAATCAGGATTAGTAGCTTCTGTACCTGCGTTGTTAGTGGAACCACAAGAACGACTAGAAAATGGAGAAATAATATGATCTTGCATGTTACCATCAATTGTCGGTGACAAAGATTGATTGGGAAGGACATGTGGAGGCTTTATAGGGGATGAACAATGGACATCAGGATTGAGTTGAAGACCAAGCTGTTGATAGGACCGTAGGAGTTGTTGTGGATATGGATCACATTTCGTATCTTGCACGACAAGTGGATCAAAATCCTTCCAAGGCATGGGTTCGAAGTAACCGACGGTTTCCTCGAACTTGACATCTCGGGAAGTATAGACACGATTCGTGTGAGGTTGATAACACAAGTATCCCTTTTGGTCTGGTGGATAACCCAAAAAGATGCATCGAACGCTCTTCGGTTGGAGTTTATTCCGGTTCCCTTCATCAATGTGAACAAAACAAACACACCCAAATACTCTTAAATGATCAAGAGAGTCTTTTCGAGAATGTAATACCTCAAATGGTGAGCGATCCTCAAGGATTTGAGTGGGTAAGCGATTGATGAGAAAACATGACGTCTTCACCGCATCGCTCCAAAATTTGAGAGGTACGTTGCGATGATAAAGAAGAGTACGGGCAACCTCCATTAGATGACGATTTTTGCGTTCTGCTACGCCATTTTGTTGCGGGGTGTTTGGACATGAGCGTTGATGGACAATACCTTGATGAGCAAGAAATGTCCGAAAGCGATGACTCGTGTATTCACCTCCGTTATCTGTTCGGAGACATTTGATCTTGATACCGAATTGGTTAGTGATAAATGCATGAAATGTTTGAAATATATCGAAAACGTCACTCTTATTTTTCATCATGTAAAGCCATATATATTTTGTTTTTTCATCAATGAAAGTTACGAAATATTTAAAATTATCGCGAGAATAACACGGTGAAGTCCACACATCGGAATGAACCAAATCAAATGCATTATTATAAATTGTCTGCGAAGAAGGAAAAACCGATCTACAATGTTTACCAAGCACACAAGCTTCACAAAAATCATGATCAACATCACTCTTGCTGTTTGGAACAAGGAGCCGGAGAACTTTATTATGTGGATGTCCTAGTCGAGCATGCCATAACGAATGAGAAACGTGAAACATAGAATGTGAAATATGATGCAAATCTTCGACAAAGTAGAGGTTGTCATGCTTTATGCCTTTGCCGAACGTAGTGTCCGTCTTAGTATCCTGGAAACACACGGCGTTAGAATCGAAAATGACTCGACAACCGGTGTCGTGAATAAGCTGAGATATAGATAATAGATTTGTGCTAAATTCAGGGACATACAAGGCTAAAAACTCCTTACCAAACAAACGTACCAAGCCTTGTCCCTTAATGGGAACCAACTTACCATTTGCGATAGTCACCATGCCGTAGGATTTATCAATGTGAGAGAACATATTCTTATCATGAAACATATGTGTGGTTGCCCCGGAATCAATCACAATATGAGGGAAAGAAAGATTAGAAAAGTTACCGCTTTCTTTGTCTTTCATGGAAAGAACAAATTGCTTAAACTCTTCTTGAGTGAAAGAGATGGTGTTTCCGGCACTCATTGCGGCGCCTTTTGACGAAGAGGATTCTCTGTACCGAGTGGGCTTAAGGTGAGGGTGAAGGATCCAACACCTCTCCTTGGTGTGTCCCGTCTTTTTGCAGTGATCACATGTGACTTGGCGTTTCTCCCTCGATGCCGAAGAGACGGGCAGATTCTGGTGAGTGAGATGTGCCATTTCGATGGGTCCTGCAAACAAGTTTCGGCCGGTCTCCTCGCGTTTTATCATCATACATACCTCGGCGAACGACGGAAGGTTCGATTGGCGCAAGATATGGTAGACCAAATTGTTGAATGAGGCGTCAAGAGTGAGGAGTAAGCCGAACACCTTATCCTCGTCAGCACGAGCAAGAATCACCTTGAGATCCACACTTGGAGGTCTGATCTCGTCAAGCTCGGTCCAAAGGGCAGTATACAGCCCTTGAACTTTGTTAAATGGCTGACCTTGTTGCTGCAACTGTGAAAGTGCCTTTTTAATTTCATAAATACGGCTGATATTCGAGAGATTACCGTAAACGTCTTTGAGTGCATCCCATAGAGCCTTTGCAGAATCAAGGGCAATGAAGGACTGCAACACGGTTTGCTCGAGTGAACCTTGCAAGAGGACCAAGGCAATCTGATCATCTTGGTGCCACTTTGCTTTCTCCTCGGCGGTAAGAACACGTTGCGCTCGGGGCTGCGTGTGTGGTGCGATGTCAGGAGCCACTCCTTCGGCCTCATTTGTTGGAGGAGGAGCGGGACCTTCGTCATTGGTGACATGACTCCACAATCCCTTGCTACTAAGCGTAGCCTTGGCAGCCTTCGACCAATAAAAATAGTTTTCCCCGTTAAGGGTGATCGGAATCGGTTTGTTCTCCATTACGAGAAAAGGAAAAGAGAGAACTCGGTGAATGACAAAGAAACACGGATCGAAAGCGTAAGCGATCTTATCGCTCTGATACCATAAAGAGTTTTATCAAAAAGCAAAAGATGAACAGACGAAGGGATGGACAGAGGAAGAAGATGAACGACTCAAAAATATTATTCTCCTTTGTCTAATAATCTGTACATGGAATAGGGTACAACATATAGCTATTCTTAGGCTACAAGTAAGGTAAGTACGTTGTAAGAATATTTCCTAATTACAAGAAAAGGAAGTTTGTCATTTACATAAAAGTCAATCACACCCTGATGTGTCGAGAGGATCTCCGTCGATATCTTCAAACCCTCTTGCTGCTCCAGAAACTTTACACGGTTGGTCTTCTTCTTGGACGTTGCTTTTGGTTTGCTGATCTCGAACGTGTATCTCGGTTTGTTCGTCTTCAACAGTAGCTTCCTTAGATTCCATGAGAACCTAGGAGAAGGGTTGGTGTCC
Source organism: Tarenaya hassleriana (assembly GCF_000463585.1). Lineage (NCBI taxonomy): Eukaryota > Viridiplantae > Streptophyta > Magnoliopsida > Brassicales > Cleomaceae > Tarenaya > Tarenaya hassleriana. The sequence continues at coordinate 426,598 of NW_010967884.1, read as the reverse complement.
CAGTATCCCTTATGCCTCAGAATGTTTTTACTCAGCCATGCCACCCATAAAGATCCTGATTCTTGAAAAAGCAACCATATCAGTTTTAATCGGAAAGTGGTATTGAACTCCTCCACTTTCCGGATGCCTAATCATCCTTCCGCTTTCGGCTTGCAGATATCCTCCCATGCAACCCGCGCTATCCCCCTGGTGCTCGTACTGGTCCGCCATAGAAATGACGAGCAGAGTCCATCTATCGCCCGTAGGACCCCTTTAGGGATGAGGAAAGCCTGCGACCATGAGTTAACCATCCCGTAGATAACAGAGTAGATGAGTTGAATCCGACCTGCATATGACAGAAATTTCGTTGTCCACATATTGATCCTTTTGCTGATTCGGTCAATGAGCGGCTGGAAGTCCGATTTTGAGAGCTTCCAAGGGCTTAATGGTAAGCCTAGGTATGTCATTGGCAGTGAGCCCAACCTGAGACCTAGGGATGAACTGATGTTCTCTGCCTCTAAGTTTGCATGTCCCCCTAAGTAGAGCTCGGATTTCTCCGGATTCATGAAGAGTCCTGACTGCCGGGCAAAGGAGGCGAGAATGTGGGTGATTTCCGTGATAGAGTCATTGTCTGCCCTGCTGAAAATAATCAGATCATCAGCAAAAACCAAATGGGTGATAAGAGGGGTCAACACACCTAGAGTGCAGAGCAAAGCGACATCAACAAAATTACATTTTACTTCATAAAAAAATTACATTTTTTTACCCAAAAAAAATGAGGTTCAACTCTCGTAATGGAAGAAAGCACATAGGAAGAATATTCAAAATATTGAAAAACCCGTTAAGGAATTTAGACGAAAAGGAAAAACTGAAAAAGAATAATTACCACATATATTTTGTAGGAAAAAAAAACAAAATTACGAGATAGAGAAAAAAATGGACACAAACCATTTATATATATATATATATATATATATATGATTTATTGTTTAGTGATTGCGTGAGATATCATTATAGTATATTCGCGGATTTTATTTGGTTTAGATTCCATTTATTGATATCAACGATATGATTTAATATTAACTGATTTTATTATTTTGTTTTAAATTTAAGTATCGTATCAATTTCATTCACGATCGATTATTAAAAAAAACTGTGATTTGATTTTAAATTCATTGTTTTCACTATTATAAACATCGAACCGATATAAATTTAAAAAATAGTAATGATCAGAATAACGATATTATTTGACATATCGAATTAAATGACTAAATTGAACGATTTAATTATTTGACCTATAAAATTAAATGACATTATTAGTACCACTTTGGGGGAGAGAGAGTGTAACCACACGTAATATCCCAATCAAAGAAGAAAGAAAGAAAGAGAATTACAACCAAAGTCATGAAATTGGCTGTAATGAAGATAATACAATGCAACGAGTTATTGCATGTGTAAAACATGTGCAATTGGTGGTGGTGGTGGTACCACCGTAGATGTTGAAATTTCGCAACAAAATTTGAGAGGAAAATAATACGCTAAAAGTAAAAATAATATAAGATTTTAAATTGTTTGTATATATTATTTGGTTGAATGAATAATATAAGATTTTTTTCCGCAAAGTTTGACCGGACTAGCTCGGTCGGCTCGCGAGCTGATATTAAAATATCTACATGCACACAGGGGGATAATGTGTAGATGATGATTCAGAAGATGAAGATAATGAGACGATAATGATTCCATCAATGGAACTGAGAACGTACAGGAACAAAATAAAAAGACAAGGTCAAAGTGGTCAGAGTTACTTCAAATTTAAGTCAAACTTGTCTCAGTGAATGTGGAGAAATGTGTTGTTAAGTGAATCATAGTCAAATATGTCTGAATCATGATGCGAATCCTGATGCGAAGTTGTGCTGAATTGAAAACATTTTTATGTGTGTGTGCATGATCTGAAATAACCAAAAAGGGGGAGATTGTTAGTGCAATTATTTGCACATGTGTTGTTTTGGTTGTTAAGTGGATAATGCAGGTTCAGGAGAGAAATCCGGCGAGATACAACTCGAAAGATTTTGAGGTAAATCTGGAGAGTTGGAATAAAAGTCAAAGACAGATTGAGATGGACTCAATGACAACCACTTGGAGAGATTTTATGAAAAACAATCTGAAGAGATATAGCCACGAAGTTTGGATTTTACTTGAAGGGATGAAGATAGAATCAAAGCCAAGAAGATTTGAGATAAAGATAAAATCTTGGAGATAAGGTCAAAGGCTGGAGAGATAGAGTCAAACAAGAGATAAAGATGAAATCAAAGAGAATCAAAGAGGAGTCTATCAAATCAATTCGTGGAGATCTAAGGCGAACTGGAGGAGCCTATATAAAGGAGAGAGCAAGTGCATATCAGTTCTCACGGAGAGCAAAGCATATTTTACCAAAAGAGTTTTTGTGTTAATGAGTGAGCACTCACTTTTGAGTGAGTGTGGGTTTGAGAGAGAGACCGATTGGGCAAATCTCTTTTCTCTGGTGAGTGTTTGGGCGTGGATCTGAGGGGGAGACCTAATGGAAAAATCTTCGTTCCTTTGGTGAGCGTTTATATTTGGTAAGGTTTTTAATCGGTAGAATTCATTGTGAGAGTGAGTTGAAACTCAGAGGGAGTTTCATCTGGGTGTTGAGTAGCTCTAACAAATAGTGAGTTGTACTTGATTTTTTCTCAAGTGAATAGAACTGGTTAGTTTTTCCGTTTTACTCTTTGAGGGTCCAAACTTTTTCAAGATCATATCTAAGAGCTTTAGAAATAATCACGAGCCTCTCTGAAATCCTAACACATGTAAGAGAAAGAGTTTTGTATCGTTCTGGAAGACAAGATCCAAATCATTAAATTTTATCCATGTCATGTGGATACTTGTAAATTAAGGATGTTGCCAATCTTTAACACTTTGTGATTACGTATCAAAGTATCCATAGGTTCAGGATCGCGTTGATCGGGTGAATCCTAGAAATTCCAGACTGATGACTCTTTCCGAGAACTACAACATGCACATTCTTGTTGTAGGGTGTTCAAAATTTTGTTTCACCTTCCGTTACATGAAGTTAGAACTTGGATTCCTATATGATTTTCGATTCGAGAAAACTCAATAGATATATAGAGAGAGCAAATTTTGGTTTTTATTTCACTTTTTAATTAGATATTCTAATTATTATAATCTACTTTATTTATTTTTAAATATATATTCAGTCGAATCGGATAATAATATGCTACACAATTTGATTTTATATAGGGATGTCAAAATGGTCGGGCCATGCCGACTCGACCCTAACCCGACACATGTCCGAAGATTTAGGGTTGGGCCGATCCGGTTTGAAACATGACCAAACCTAAAAGTTTAGGTCCAAAGCCCGACCTTATGATTTTTTTTGGGTTCAGATCGGATTTGAGTTTGAACATTCAAATAAAAATAAAATAAAAATAAAATATATAATAAGCTAAATATAACTAAAATATAAAATTTTAATACATATTCACGATAATTAGAAAATAAAAATTCGATAAAAAAGTTATAGATGTTGATTTAAGAAAAAATAAAATTGTAATCCTTTAATTTTATATGGTAATATTTTTTTAAATATTAAATTATTATATTTTTCGATTGGAATAATTATTTGAAACTGATGATATTTTAATTTTGAATATATTATCTATTAAAATATTATATCCTAAATTATATAATGTTAATTTTTTTAAAATTTTATTTATAATTCGATATATTGTATAAATTTTATATTTTTTTATGTATATATATATATATATATATATATGTGGGCGGATCTATTTGTTAATAGGTGAACCCATACCTATATTCAATTACTTAATTTTTTATTTCTTTATAAAATTATAAAAAAATTAAATAATATTTTTAGATGTCCATTCTAAAAATTTGTTTGTCTCTACCACTTTTTCTCTTTGCTTATCTCTATCTATCCTATTTTTTTTATTTTTTTTTATAATTTAGTCTTTCTTCTCTAAAATCTAGGGTTAGGCCATACGGTATACATATTCTTTACATTTTCATCTTTTTGATACACATATATAATTCTCTAAAAAAAATATGCAAAATTCTACAATTAATAGAATTAAAATTATGCAAATATTGTGATTTTTATTTAAAAAATTATTCTTTTTATTCATTTATTTTCTATATTTTGATCATATTTATTAATTTATTATTCTACATATTTATTTAATTTTATATTTTACTTGATAAAAAACTAATGAATAAATTTTTCAAAAGAAATTTTACATCGATATCTCAATATAGCGATAAAAGTGAATCGATAATATATCAAAATTTCAAATTAACCTTTTAATAATGTCTGATCAAATTGATTTGGATGATTTATTTTTGAATCTTGGTGATAAAAAAATATTAGAATATTATCTTAATCAGAAAGATGAGATAAGATATAAATATTTTGATTAGAAATGTTTATCAATCACGTGGTCATGATTTTTCAAAGAATATATGAAATAGATTTAGACTACTTAATCCAGTCTTTGAGCAACACGGTGATTGGTTAGAATGTAATATAAATGATGGATTTGTATATTGTTATGAATCTACAGTTTTAAGATTTTAATGATCGATTCAAAAAGATAAATTCATAACTATTTATTTATATGATAGTTTTGAATCCTATTGATCCATTTCATGAGTTTAACATGTCAAATCTAGTGAAATTGATTAAATTTTATCCAAATATTTTTAGGTTTTTGGATAGATTTTATCAAAAAAGATATATTTTAGACAATTACAAATGACGTTATTATGGATAGATTTCAAAAAATTAAAAAACTATAGAATTCAGTTCTAGAATGTAAATAATTTTGGACGATATATGTTTATTAGTTTTTTATTTTATTTGTATTTTAATTATACTCCCGTTAATATTTTTTTTTGGATCTGTCATTATACATGTATATATATATATATATATATATGATTGAATGTATGAATGTGAATATATATATATATGTATGTATATGTGTCTATATATATATAATTTTATATTAATCGGGTTGCCGGACGGGGCCTGCTTTTAGCTTGTATTTGTTTGAGTTGGATCAACATAACCTGATAAACAAACATACATTAATTTTTGAAGTCTAATCTTGTAAATTTTACGTGCGGGTTCGGATCAGATATCGGATTTTGGAGTTTTTTGACACTCTTAATTTTATAAATTTAAATTGAAATATCCATCTAAATGAAACTTATAATACATATTAAGTATATGATATATCATGGGAGTTCGAAGTAGGCAAGACTTAGTTCATCCGTAAACTGTTGGATGCGAATCAAATTTTGATTTTATGTAAACTTTAAATCGAATATTACGTGAACCGATTCAGCAAAAAAAAAGAAGAAAGAAGAACCGATTGACATTCATATACGCATGTATATGTGTATATTGTAGAGGTGTATGAAGAATTACAATAAGAAATATCCAAGATTAATGCACGTATCATCCATTCATGATTAGCTGATTATTTGATGCATTGATGGCAACTAATCGTACGTGTCGCTTTAATTACGGACTTTTTATTTATTTAAGTCAATGTACAAATAAATGCAAATAAAAGCATATGTAGAGGAAAATAAATACAGTTAGTGACTCGTGTCTCGTGGGATTTCTAAGTCAACCATGTATTAATAAAATTTACGTAACAATATATGCGTAATTAAACTCTATAGTTTTTTAGAATAATGAAAGTACAATATGATTATAGACAGGCGTATCGATGCATGAAGGATATGATATGGCCACCCGAATACATATTTATAATCGAACTACAGTAATATATAAGCCACCCGAATACATATTTATAATCGAACTACAGTGATATATAAGACGACATGTCAAACAGAATAAAACATATATATATATATATA
>NW_010967884.1:414027-419671 GCF_000463585.1 Tarenaya hassleriana | reverse complement strand
CTCCGCCCCATCGTCCTCGTGGTTGCAGCTCCAGACGCTGAGGAAGGGCTCGCCGGAGGATTTTAGGGCGGAGACGGCGTCGGAGACGGTGGCGGAGGCGGCGGAGAGACACCGCAGCGGTGGCTTGCCGAGACAGAGGTCCGATACCTCGTGAGACAGGAGGCTCAATGCCATGCACGATGAGAAATAACCTGTCTTCTAGGGTTGGGAACTGAGGAACTCTCTAGAATGAGAAGTGGAGATGATGATGATGATGGAAGTGGGAGGGGAGATATGAAATTTATAGAAAACGAAATAGACATGGGTACGGTGTAAAAGTACCTGCAGCTCTAAGTGGGGCCGAACTATTTTTTTATAGACAAAATGAAATTTATTATCTTTTTTTTTATAGACAAAAAATCAAGTTACTGGAGATTTTTTTCTTTAATTTACTCGATAAAATATTAATCTATAACAGTAATTAAGCTGAATTAAATCTCAATTTTCTTGTCACAAACCTATGAATCAAAGCCTAATCTTGGTCCAACAACTCAATAATAATAATAATAATAAAGTTCATAGGATCCGACAAACAAGTTAGATATACTTATATTAGACCCAACAAATAAAAACAAAGTCTTTATAATTGTTACAAAAATAGAAGAAAATGAAATTGTGCAAATAGATCTCAATTTATGGCGAGCAAATGAAATGTGCACCAACGTATTACCGGAGTCAGATTTTGGGAAAATATTCTAAAATAAATATGAAACATTAAAATATACAAATACAAATATTATATATTTATATCATTTTAATTAAACCTTTGCTTATATATATATATATATATATAAATATGGATTAAATTTTGTCCTTGGATGATAATTTTTCATAAAAGAAGAAGAACCAAAGGCAAATGTAGATTAGATATGAGAAGGTAGCGGGGGACCCACCCGGTGTCTGGCTTAAGATGCTTTGAATAAATTAAAAAAGTGGGACGGACATGATGCGGAGACACTCATCGTTTCGGTAGTCTTAATCACAGACAATAACTTCTCATATTAAATAAATAAATGGTGTGTGTTCTTTTGTCCGGCAACGTTTTGTTCCCATACCAATTCATTTCTTAGCGCACACATTTTGCAAATTGTGAAGAAGCCCTCATAACGTCACATTTTATTTATCCGTGATTTTATTTTATTTTAATAAATCACACAGTGGATAAGTGGTGTGTGTACGGAGACAAAATGGCCAGTCACATCGTGAATGCGAAATAAATTTATATAAACAAATGAATATATATATATATATACGCACATACAGTTATTTGGATGTAAGAGTAATACACAAGAAGTCACGTGTTTTTTTTCCAATCGATTCAACAAAATCCGTCGGCAAATGGAGAGAGTGGGGGCCACGCGCTACGAGACAGAGCGCAGCGAGGCGACCCCACACGCAACTCAGACTCTCGTCTTTATCTATCACGCGTTTTTCATGTTTGTTTTTTTTAATATACCTATAGAAAAATTATTAAATAAAATTGGAGCGTTGCATCAACAGTCCCGTCCCGGGGCATAACCCACGTGCCACGTGTGCAGCGTGTACTGTCAACAAGAATACAAATAAATACATGACGTCACGCTCCCACTTGTTTTCTTTTCTTTTCATTTTTCTTTTTATTTTTGCCCTTTTTTGCTCTTAAGGAAACTAATATTAAACAGCCATGAAAACCACTCCATAATCTCAATCTAATTTGATTTGATTCGATTATACATTGCAAACCGCATGAATATTGGATTTTAGGCATGCAGATTCGTTTTAGAAATAAATTACTTATTTATATAAAACATATTAATAATATATTTTTTTGGTTAATTTTCTGTTTAAAATGAATAAAGCTCACAAATAAATGCGTGGTACAAAAAACACATTTTATGAACTCGTGGCTCTTATCCGAATAGAGAGACGTGCAGTCAAAGCGGGGGACACATTTGCATGATGGTTTCTAGAAAACAGTCGATATTTTGTTTATGCACAATATAATTATTATATGATAATTAGCTTTTTTAATTCCAATGGAGAAATCAAACTTGTTTAGCAACCCGTGTTTTTAAACTATTGATTTGCTTAGGCAACCTGATTATTTGTTTCCATTCAAATCATTCTTTTAAAAATATATTCCATTATATTGAAAATGTGACATTTTTTCATTTTCTCTATTATTAGTTTCTTTTAATTTCACATACACACATATATATACACACATATATATATATATATAATTAAATAATATGATGGGTGGGTGAGGAATAAGTTGGGTCTCAATCCAAAGAGTACCTCATAAATATTGGGTTTAAATGAATTGAAATGGGCTTTAAATCTTATCTAGAGATTTAAGATACGTTGCTCTAGTGGTCAAGTAAACACCACATCATCATTATTCTTTAAATCTAATTCATTAAAGGTTTAAAAGACTTTTAATTTAAAAATCAATATATCCATATAATATAAACAAAAATAGTTAAAATATAAAAAAAAGTATATATTTCAAAAATTCATATATATATATATATAAATGAAAAAATGTATGATTTAGTAGTTTTGATAGAATATGATTAGAATAAGTGATAGATTGCTCGTTTACATGCTATAAAATAATGTATAGCTGAGAATCTTTTTGTTTGTAATAGATTCATTTGATGAATTTCTGAGAGAGGATGAAGCAGCACTGCGCTTTAACCAGCAATGGCATCTTCCAAAATTATCCAATTGTCAGATCTAAAATGGTATTACCGCCATGAAAACTACAGACGAACCTGCTGAATCGTCAACATCATGTAAAAGTAACTCCATGTATATGATCAAAATCACAATCAGGTAAAGAGAGAAACAGAGCACACCCTCTATGAATCCGAAAGAGAATCATCTAAGACAAACAAGATGATTCTTTATTTGATACCCGGAGGTTACGGGTTAACCCTTTCGGAAGTCCAGCATTTCTCGCCAGTCGCAGTAAGAACTGAAGAGAAGATAAACCTCCGGTCACTATTCAGATTCACGTAATAAGTTATCTTAGACTGTGTAGTCTCATGCCTACAGCAGGAATGGGAGTAAACGAGGTTATGGTAAGAAGGGGAAAAGACCTTGTCTGGATCCAGAAGCAGCAGACAGTATTCAACAACTGGACCACTTGAAGGATCTAAATGAGCTTCCTGGTTTGGTTGCTCATTGTTGCAAGGCAGGCCAGGGGTAGGACACAGGTAGTTCAGCCTTGACTTGATTGAACTATCAAACCAAGCTTTCTCCCTTTTCTGCAATCAATCACCGATGAAGATCAAAGCATACGGACAAGAAGCTAGAGCATTCGCAACTCGCAAGAACAATCAAAGGGAAACAAATGCAGGTAAATTCAGAGCATAATGTGATTGCCCAACCTGAAGCTTGATCGGGTCAGGATTCGATGCATCAATGACATCAATTCTTCCATTGATCCGGAACTGCTCCCAAGAATCAGAGAAATACCAGCATATCTTGAAAAAAACCCAACAACAACATAAGAATCTTTGTCTGTATGCTATGCAATCTAACTCTCGGCTCAAGAGGATACATACATATAGGAATAGGGCAATATCGATAAATAAGGCTTCAACCTTACGGATTAAAGAAATACCTCAGAGAACGGGCAATGCTTAAGCTCTCCAATCTGCAACCAAACCAAATGCATAAAACCCTAAAATGAAACAGAGCAACGAAATACTGGAAAAAATCATAACCTTGCGGCTGCGAATATCAGTATTGATTCGAATCGTGTCACTGTTTTCTTCAAATCCCCTGGCCAAAAACGATTCACACGTCCAACCAAAATCAACCCAGAGAAAACCGCATATCATAAAGGTTTGACAGATTTACCTGAATACGACGGTACGATTCGAAGGTCTACCACTCAGACCGATTGTCGCCTGAAAACCCAAAATCAGCGATGAACTATATCGATGCATCATCCGATTTGCGAGGTAGGGTGCCCAGACAGGGAGGAAAACTTACGAGCTGTATGTAAGAAGAGTGGTTGAGGTGAGAATTGGCCTCGATCGCGCCTAGGACAAGCTGCTTCCATGGCGGTACAACTGTTCCCATCGTCTTCTCTGATTTACCGTTTCGCCATGTCAGCGATATACGCTTGCCGTGATAAGCTGATACGGCGTCGTTCAGTCCTGTCGGGCTTTGAGCCTTTGGGCCTTTGATTTTGAATAATGGGCTCAAATTAGGCCGTTCAATTGATGGAACGGTTCACAGTCTCACGGATAGGCGGTGTCAATCAGGCCGGCCCGACCCGACCCGGTCCGAGCCCGTATTTGGTCTGAAAGTTTTGGGCTCGGGCTCGGGCCGATCCGATTTTTTCAAGCCTATATAATTAAACCCGAAATCCGATCCTATGCATTCCGGGCTCGGGTCGGGTCGGGCTGGCCGGACAGGTCCGTAGGCCTCCCTTTGTAAATGTTATTTTTTTCTTTTTTTTTTTAAATTTTCTGGCTTTCGCGTCAGTCCGACTCGAACACGAAGCCCGATTTGAGCCCGACCCGAAAGTCTGATTTTTTTTGGGTCAAGAAACTTCGGCCGAAGCCCGCTATTTTTCGGGCTGGCTGGACCGTGTAACGATCCGAGGCCGCTACGGAATGATAGAGCTATCCTCACACACTAACACGTGACCTTTTAGCATGCTTTATCCTCACTCGCACACATCCTGGAAAGTACTTTCCAGGAGGTCACCCATCCTAAGACTACTCCAGAGCCAGCACGCTTAACTTTGGAGTTCTCTCGAGATGGACAACCGAAAAGGTAGATGCATCTTGTTGCTATGAGTAGCTCAATTAATTCTTTTAAGTTATCTTAGACTGTGTAGTCTCATACCTACACAGCCCTCGAATCCCTCTCATTCCGGTGCGTCCGATTCATCCCTATACCCGCTACCCAGAAGCTCGTCAGGAGCCGCCCATTGTCCATGCCTCTCGCACCGACGATCACTCCCTGCCCTCCTACAGTATCTTGGACTGTCACAGGCCCACCAGCTTTCGCATGGTTCGTCCTCGAACCACACCGTACTGGGAGAGAACGGCTCTGATACCATTTGTAACGACCCGAGGCCGCTACGAAATGATAGAGTTGTCCTCACACACCAACACGTGACCTTTTAGCATGCTTTATCCTCACTCGCACACATCCTGGAAAGTACTTCCCAGGAGGTCACACATCCTAAGACTACTCCAGAGCCAACACGCTTAACTTTGGAGTTCTCTCGAGATGGGCAACCGAAAAGGTAGATGCATCTTGTTGCTATGAGTAGCTCAATTAATTCCTTTAAGTTATCTTAGACTGTATAGTCCCATACCTACACAGCCCTCGGATCCCTCTCATTCCGGTGCGTCCGATTCATCCCTGTACCCTCTACCCAGAAGCTCGCCAGGAGCCGCCCATTGTCCATGCCTCTCGCACCGGTGATCACTCTCCGCCCTCCTACGGTATCCTGGGCTATCACAGGCCCACCAGCTTTCGCCTGGTTCATCCACGAACCACACCATACAGGGAGAGAACCGGCTCTGATACCATTTGTAACGATCCGAGGCCGCTACGGAATGATAGAGCTGTCCCCACACACCAACACGGGACA
>NW_010967884.1:406983-413912 GCF_000463585.1 Tarenaya hassleriana | reverse complement strand
CGGCGATCACCCCCCGCCCTCCTACGGTATCTTGGGCTGTCACAGGCCCACCAGCTTCCGCCTGGTTCATCCTCGAACCACACCGTACTGGGAGAGAACGGTTCTGATACCATTTGTAACGACCCGAGGCCGCTACGGAATGATAGAGTTGTCCTCACACACCAACACGTGACCTTTTAGCATGCTTTATCCTCACTCGCACACATCCTGGAAAGTACTTCCCAGGAGGTCACACATCCTAAGACTACTCCAGAGCCAGCACGCTTAACTTTGGAATTCTCTCGAGATGGACAACCGAAAAGGTAGATGCATCTTGTTGCTATGAATAGCTCAATTAATTCCTTTAAGTTATCTTAGACTGTGTAGTCTCATGCCTACACAGCCCTCGGATCCCTCTCATTCCGGTGTGTCTGATTCATCCATGTACCCGCTACCCAGAAGCTCTCAGGAGCCGCCCGTTGTCCATGCCTCTCGCACCGACGATCACTCCCCGTCCTCCTACGGTATCTTGGGTTGTCACAGACCGGGCTTCGGGCCTCGGGCCCAAATTGACACCCCTACTCACGGATAGGCATATTTATTATAGTATTGATGTATCTTGAATTGATCATTGGGAAAATCGTAAAAAAATTCTGTATTCAGATGTTGACAAAAAAATTCTATATTTTTTTATTATAAAAAACCCTTATATTTATATTTATTCACCGAAATATATCTGTACTCTTCAAATGTTAGACAAAACCCTATATTTTTTTTAAACCAAACAAACCATATACTTATACTTATTCATAGAAATATACCTGTACTTTATAAATTCTAGCAAATAAGTCTCTAAACGTAAACACAAAAAAAGTACGATCAATCTGTCCGAACCTAACTGAATCGATATATACCTAAACTGAATCGAACCGATTAAAATAATATACCATATTGGATATGATTATTTCAAATCCGAAATAACCGAACCGAACCCGACCGATATATACCCGAATAGAATCAAACCGATTAAAATAATATAGCAGATTGAATATGAATATTTCAAATTCAAGTGAATCCAATATCATTATATTAATTTTTCTAATTAAATTTAGAATATATTGGATACTAATTGATGATATATATATGTAGATAAACGATTATATTCGGTTACGGTTAATTCGAGTTCGGTTTATTTGTTTTACAGTTATTTCGGGTTCGGTTATTTTGGGTTTGGTTATTTCAAATTTAAAATGTTCATATCCAATCTGATATATTATTTTAATCGGTTCGAGTATATATCGGTTGGATTAAGTTCAGATAGATTTTTTACTGCGTTTTTTTTTGCGTTTGCGTTTAGGGACTTATTTGCTAGAATTTATAAAGTACATGTATATTTTGGCGGATAAGTATAAGTATAGAGTTTGGTAATAAAAAAAGTACAGAGTTTTTTTGTCGACATCTGAAGAGTACACGGTTTTTTGGCGATTTTCTCTATTAATTTCATTACTTGACGAATATTTATTTTATAACTTGAACTCTTTACAAAATTTTAATGGACATAAATATACACACACGTGTATAAATGCATATGTTTTCGAGAATAAATCTTCTTTTAGGTATCTTTCCCTCTCCTCCAAGCACCTTTCTCGGAAGAATTTTCAGCCAGTGTTGGACAAGTTAAATGCTAAACTCTCTTCTTGGTTCTGCCGCTCATGAAAATATGGTTTGGAATATACATCCTCTCTCTAAACTTGAAGTTTGAATTCATGGTGGAACAGACATTTTATGTCCCCGTTTTTACCGGTTGAACTATCCAAGTTTGGGTCGCGACATACTTTCTTGCCCTGGGAGATCATGTTGAAGAGGCTCCTAACCAAAGACAAGATTGCACAATAGAATCTTGTCGTTGAAACCACATGTACACTCTACAATGCTGATGAGGAAACCCATATGCATCTGTTCCTCAATTGCCCTTTCAGCCTTGGCATTTGGGAACACTACGCCGCAGCCTGTGGACCCTCATCATCCTCCGACCTGCACCAATGCCAATCTTGGATCCTCTATGATGGGGTTCTTCTTTCGAGCTGTGCGGGCTAACTTTATTTTAGCATAGATCCTCCAAGTTACCCATATTTCATTGTCTTGCACATAGACATCGTTACATTGCTCTCGAGGATTTGACTCTATTTATCAGGTAGAGTGCGTTGTCCTACTCGGCTTAGACGTCAATTGGACTATCTGGTTATCAAGAAGCTTTACGTGGGATTCTATCCCTTGGATTTGCTTCTTCAGATCACTTTGTTCACTGATCATCTCTTGCATCGTATTACTCGTAAATGATTTCCCTCGTAGAAGCGTTTCGAGTATAGACTTGATATTGGGGGTCTGCCCCAACTTTTGATGTGCATGTTGTTGACCTCTAAACTGTTGGTTTGGTTGATAACCATGCAATTGTTGTTGAGGTCTCGATTGAAAAGTTTGACCTTGAAATGGTCATGAGTTTTGGAACATACAATTCCGGTTTTTCTAAGGAGCATTGATAACATCAGTCTATTTTTCTATAGTTTTAGTTGTATTTCACCCCTCTTATCCGTACGAATTCATTGTATTAACGAGTCTAACCATAATCGAAAAAAGTGTCGAACAACCACTTACCATGCTAATCACACAAATTGCTACCTACGGACTTTGGTGGAAACGAAACAACTATATCTTTCGCAGTCATTCTAAATACCTAAACGAAATTCGATTAGTAAAAAAACCCTTTTTTGGGTTTACGTATTCATTTACCCAATGGGTATCCTTATTTCTTCTGTATACAGTCCAATGATCGACTTCTAAACAAACTCATTTTTTGTTTAATAAATTTACATTTGGGTATCAATTTGAAAGAATGTAAAATGTATATGATATAATTGTTTATAAGGAATATCACATATTAATATACAAATTTATAAATAATCTTCGCAAACACGATATCCATTAGGGATGGGTGTTTCAGTATCAATCGGTTATTATATTCGGTCGCTTTGTTCCGATTTCGGTTTTCTATTATAAAATGTATATTTCTTAATAATATTTCCATGTTTTTGGATTTTTTTAATATTCGGTTCGGTTCTAGGATATTCAGTTTTTTTAAGAAAATACCATTTATACTTTTGATGGTTTGGTTCGAGAACGGTAACTAATTTTTCGGTTCAATTTGCTTCGATTTCGAGAGACCCAATCATAATGCCCGCCCCTAATAATAATTATTGAATTATGTAATATATTTATGCACTTGGTGTTTCATTTCTCATCATTTATAAGACATACTAATGAGAAACTGAACTATATAAAGGATAATTTTATTTAAATATCTATAGGAAACCACCAAATTCATATTTTAGTTTGGTAATATCTAAACGCAACAACATTCAGTTTTTTCAGAACCGTGAGGTTCACATAACCCCCTCGTAAAATGTGGTGGTGGTCCAGCTGTTGCACAGGGTTTATCACAATCCCGAATGGATTTGCATGGTCCTGCCCAATAACAATCACCTTCTTCTTGATTCACGTTTCCTGCAATTCAACCAAAATAAAAAATATTTAAAGTTTAAAATTTGATTATTTTGTTTAACAAATTCTGAAGTAGTGAAAATAAATCAATAAAGAATTTTTATTTTAAAATGAAAATTAATATTTTATTATGGTTTCAAAAAGAAAAAGATAAAAAATTTATACTCGATGATTGGACTGTCATAACAAGTGAGACTATGATAAAAAGAGTAATAAGCACAAGCTTCGAGGATGACATTTTCTTCGTTACTCTAACAAGGATAGCTATATACGTAATAAAATGTGAGGATGATTTTTTTTTTCTCTCTACTTAAAATTGTAGAAGTTGATATATATATAGAGAGAAAGGTGTAACCTTTATAGCTAATCAAAAGGGAAACTTCTTAAAAAAGGTAATAATTATAGGAAGATATTCTCATTAATATGATTATGATTTACCCTAAATATTATTCTTAGAATATTCTATTATATTTTCCTATATATTAGCGTATATCGTCCGTTAATCAATAATAGAAAAACATTTCCTTATTATGGTATTAGAGTTTCGGTTTTTGTTCTAATTTTTTTCTCTTATCAACAATGTTGGCTGAATCCAAAAACGATGATGAAAATGACGGTAATAAAATAAATCCAATAGTGTTATCACCTTGACTATCGTCTTACATTCCTTTCGCTCTTTTTTTCCTAGTCTTTTTTTTTTCTCTCGACGACGGTGTTCATCACCGTCAACCCTAGCCAATGTGCTACTTTTTTTCTTCTCTTTTTCGATGACATTCATTTCTCGACATCAACCTTAGCTGTTGTGAGGCTCTTTGAATCTGGTTTATATCCTTTTCGATTGGCAAACTTCGATTATCGATTCATATATTTGCATTATTTTTTCTTTCTTCGGTGGCCTCATTGCTAAATTATCACGCATTATGCATCGCGTTTTTTGCGCCTTTATTTTTTATTTTTTTCTCTGGCCTAGCCGCTACACACGCCACAATTTTTTGCACTGCCGACCTCATTATCGTGTAACCCAACACGCGGTATGCACTGCACTTCCGTGCCACATCAGTCTCTGAGATTACAATTTTCAAGCTCTTCAAACGTTATCAAGCATTACTGATTCAAGTTTGAACTACACCACCACATGGAAGATAATTTGTTTAACACGGTCACAATTTCAGTTTTGATGTAACAAGACTGAATTCATCATAGATGATTATTCATCTTGAGGGAAAATACATAAATATATTCTCATTAATATAATTATGATTTACCCTAGATATTATGCCTAGAATATACTATTTTATTTTTCTATATATTAGCGTGTATCTTGCGTTAATCAATAATAGAAAAATATTTTCCTATTAATAATATCATTTGATGGACAAAAATACAATTGTATACATATCTATCGATAAGTAATTTTTAATATGAATCCGAAAGATATCTTGCTAACTTTTTGTTTTTATAAAAAAGAAGATATTTTGTCAAGTTTATTGATAATGTTTATGTTGTTTATTTTAGAGTAAATTGATGGATTTAATGAATCTCTCATGTGGTTCATATTTATATGTATTACGGATATGGTGGAGGAGTTATATATATTCGTAAATGATATAGTATGAATTGGTAAAGTATATACATGTATGTTGTAAAGTATATACTTGTATTTAGTAGTGAAATTTAAGTGCAGAAATTCTGCACGGGCATGTAACACGGGCATGTTAATTACAACATGGCTGTGTTAGGTTCAACACGGGCCGTGTTAATTCTCTGAGAAAATGCTGTTTTTCTCAGAATTTGACACGGACCGTGTTAAGGTGCAACACAGACCGAGAGAGTGTTAATTTTGCACAGACAATTGACACGGACCGTGTCAGATTCGACACGGACCGTGTTAAGGTGCAATACGGACCGTGTCAATTCTCTGAGAGAGTGTTAATTTTGCACAGATAATTGACACGGACCGTGTCAGATTCGACACGACCGTGTTAAATATGTGTAATATGAACAAATGCAGTCTTTCGCATGAAAACTACTAAATGGATACAACTTTTGATCATGTCTCTGGTGTTTTTAAAGCCAAAAACGTCAGAGAATGTGAATATACGAAATCTAATTGATCTTGAGAGATTTGTGAGCATTTTTTGGTGAAGAAACTTGCTACTTCTTCTCCATCTTTTATTGTTCATCTTCTTTCTCGGGTTTTTCTGTTTTGGGCAACGTTTGAGGAGCAAATCAATCGTTGCTGATCTTCTTTGTATCTCTAAACGTATGCTCGGGTTTTCTCCTTTGCTCGGTAGGGGAGGGAATAACGTTTTAGAAAAGTGTTCTACGCGCCTAGAAGGTTATATCCGGGTTGTTTCATCTTTATTTCGATTTCATTGTTTTGTTGTTCTTTCCCGCTGTATTCAGACCCATTTCATAGTTTTTCTAACAATCTAAAACGTTATCCCTTATTTCGGATACACGGGAAAAGGGAAATCGAATGACGGGTATGGGTTCTTCGGTGAGAGATCCAACTCTTGATTTTCACAAACTCGAAAAATTCGAGGGCATGGCTTTCCGGCGGTGGCAAAAGAAGATGAAATTTCTTCTTAATACGTTGCACGTGGCATATGTCATCAGCACTCCACGACCGGAGGAGAATGAAGAGGAGACGCTCGCTCAAGCACGCACGAGGAACAAGTGGGACAATGACAATTATGTGTGCTGCGGACACATATTGAACGGTATGTCCGATGCCCTTTTTGATGTGTATCAAAATATAGAGACTGCAAAAGAATTGTGGTCCAAATTGGAAGAGAAATACATGTCGGAAGATGCCTCGAGTAAGAGGTTTCTTGTAAGCGAGTTTAACGCTTACAAGATGGTGGACGCAAGACCGGTTATGGAGCAATTTCATGAGCTCCAGAGGATCTTGAGTAGTTTCACTCAACATGAGTTGAAAATGGATGAAACCATTATGGTTTCTTCTATTGTTGACAAGCTACCACCGTCTTGGAAGGACGTTAAGCGTTCCTTGAAGCATAGGAAGGAAGATATGACCCTTGAGCAATTGGGATCACATCTTCGGATTGAGGAGAACTTTCGAATGCATGACAAAAAAAGACACACATGTTTCTTCGTCTACTACGGTTCATGTGGTGGAGGAAGAGAAGAAACGGGGCCAAAAGAGGCCAAACAAATCCCCAAAAGGCCACTCAAACAAAAGGCCTAAGCCGAGTGGGAGTTGCTGGTTCTGCAACAAGCTCGGACACTTTAAAAAGGATTGCTATTCTTACAAGAATGGAAAGAAGGGTCAAGGCCAAGGCAAACACGACCAAGGCCAACCCAACCAAGGTACAATCACTCTTGTTGACATAAATTCGGTTATGAATTTTGTGGCTATGATTTCTGAG
>NW_010967884.1:341614-405639 GCF_000463585.1 Tarenaya hassleriana | reverse complement strand
AAAACCTTTG
Organism: Tarenaya hassleriana; assembly: GCF_000463585.1. Classification (NCBI taxonomy): domain Eukaryota; kingdom Viridiplantae; phylum Streptophyta; class Magnoliopsida; order Brassicales; family Cleomaceae; genus Tarenaya; species Tarenaya hassleriana. The sequence goes on along the minus strand of NW_010967884.1, from coordinate 405,629 downwards.
GTCCGGACTTTCATATGTACCTAGTAGTAGGTACTAATGAGTCGATCGTGACTCAACTCGCTTATGTTTACAATATCGAGGGAGACCCTAGGACTTTTGATGAAGCGATGAGATCGCAGGATGTCGTATTCTGGAAAGAATCGATAAATGATGAGATGGACTCCATCATGAGCAACAACACTTGGGTCTTAGTAGATCCTCCTTCAGGTTGTAAACCGATTGGTTGTAAGTGGATCTTCAAAAAGAAGATGAGAGTCGATGGAACTATCGATAAGTTCAAGGCTCGTCTAGTAGCTCAAGGCTTTAGACAAAAAGAAGGTATCGATTTCTTTGATACGTATGCACCGGTAGCTAGAATAGCTACGATAAGATTGTTGATTGCTCTTGCAGCGATAAACAATCAAGTGGATCTTCAAAAAGAAGATGAGAGTCGACGGAACTATTGATAAGTTCAAGGCTCGTCTAGTAGCTCAAGGCTTTAGACAAAAAGAAGGTATCGATTTCTTTGATACGTATGCACCGGTAGCTAGAATAGCTACGATAAGATTGTTGATCGCTCTTGCAGCGATAAACAATCTTGTGATCCACCAAATGGATGTCAAAACGGCATTCTTGAATAGTGATCTAGAAGAAGAGGTGTATATGAAACAACCAGAAGGTTTTATCCTATCGGGACAAGCACACAAGGTGTGCAAGTTAGTCAAATCGTTGTATGGGTTGAAACAAGCACCCAAACAATGGCATCAAAAGTTTGATGAGGTCGTTTTGGCTAATGGATTTCGTCTGAATCAATCAGACAAGTGTGTATATAGCAGGTTTGATGATAACGGTCATGGAGTTATCATTTGCTTATACGTGAATGACATGCTCATATTCGGTACAGAATTAGAGCAAGTCAAGAAGACAAAAGACTTTTTGTCATCGAAGTTTTCGATGGAAGACTTAGGTGATGCTGATGTTATCCTAGGCATTAGGATAAAACGGGATCGAGGTTCAATAACACTATCTCAATCACATTACGTAGAGAAAGTGTTAAAACGATTTGATATGTTTGAAAGTCCTCCGGCTTCTACTCCGATGGATTGTAGCGCTAAGTTTGCACCTAATAATGGGGAACTGGTAGCTCAACTTGAGTGCGCTAGTGTCATTGGTTGTTTGATGTATGCTATGACTATCACTCGACCCGACATAGCATACGCAATAGGGAAGTTGAGTAGATACACGAGTAACCCAAGCGTACATCATTGGAATGCTATATGGAGAGTACTTTGGTACTTGAAAAAGACAATTGATTATGGTCTACGCTACACGGGTCAACCTTCGGTGTTAGAAGGATATACCGATGCGAGTTGGAACTCTAGTGAAGAGGATTATGCCTCGGTTAGTGGATGGCTTTACCTTTTAGGTGGAGCGGCGATTTCTTGGGCTTCCAAGAAACAAACTTGCATTTCGGATTCGACCATGGCGTCGGAATTTATCGCCTTAGCGGCTGCTGGGAAAGAAGCATAATGGCTAAGGAATTTGGTATTCGAAATACCGTTATGGCCTAAACCGGTATCGCCTATTGCAATACATTGTCATAGTGCTGCGACATTGGCTAAGGCATATAGCCATGTTTACAATGGAAAGTCTAGACATATCGGGTTAAGACATAGCTATGTGAATGGTCTTATTAAAGACGGGGCCATAATGGTGGATTTTGTGCGGACCAAACAAAATTTGGCGGATGCTTTTACAAAAAGCTTGCCAAGGGACATGGTCCACACAATGTCACAAGGGATGGGACTTGAGCCGGTTTTATGAATTACAATTAAAGGAATCTCAACTCAACGTCTAGTACAACGCTAGATCTTGAGTTCAACGAGTTAAATCCTTTACTATGTAATTGTAGATGCTTCACAATTACTCATCCCGAGGTAAGCATCTAGGTTATGCAATGTAAGGAGGATGTTCTTACTTAATGAGTTCTTTGACAAAGTGCTTAGTTGCAGGGCACGATATCAGAAAGGATTCACCTATACAAGCATGAAGTGAGGCCGCTTCAAGATGTTAATGGCTCAACATCCATGTGCTTGTGAATGGATATGGACACATGGCCATTATAGTGTCAAGGATCGCAAAAAAACTTGTATCGGCTCTGTGTGTGTTTTGTACTCGGTAGCTCAATAAGGATTACTAGGTTTAATCGTTTCGACACCTATGTAATTCGAGTTTATTGTTGTACGTTACACTAAGTGGAAGTTCAATCGAAAGATACTTTCATTTATGCACAAAGTTGTGGGGATGACGGATTGTCGCTCGGTTTCCATGGATAATTTACTCTAAATTGGTGGAGGATTGTTGTTTATTTTAGAGTAAATTGATGGATTTAATGAATCTCTCATGTGGTTCATATTTATATGTATTACGGATATGGTGGAGGAGTTATATATATTCGTAAATGATATAGTATGAATTGGTAAAGTATATACATGTATGTTGTAAAGTATATACTTGTATTTAGTAGTGAAATTTAAGTGCAGAAATTCTGCACGGGCATGTAACACGGGCGTGTTAATTACAACACGGTCGTGTTAGGTTCAACACAGGTCGTGTTAATTCTCTAAGAAAATGCTGTTTTTCTCAGACATTTGACACGGACCGTGTTAAGGTGCAACACGGACCGTGTCAATTCTCTGAGAGAGTGTTAATTTTGCACAGACAATTGACACGGACCGTGTCAGATTCGACACGGACCGTGTTAAGGTGCAACACGGACCGTGTCAATTCTCTGAGAGAGTGTTAATTTTGCACAGACAATTGACACGGACCGTGTCAGATTCGACACGACCGTGTTAAATGTCTGTAATATGAACAAATGCAGCCTTTCGCATGAACGTCAGAGAATGTGAATATACGAAATCTAATTGATCTTGAGAGATTTGTGAGCATTTTTTGGTGAAGAAACTTGCTACTTCTTCTCCATCTTTTATTGTTCATCTTCTTTCTCGGGTTTTTCTGTTTTGGGCAACGTTTGAGGAGCAAATCAATCGTTGCTGATCTTCTTTGTATCTCTAAACGTATTCTCAGGTTTTCTCCTTTGCTCGGTAGGGGAGGGAATAACGTTTTAGGAAAGTGTTCTACGCGCATAGAAGATTATATCCGGGTTGTTTCATCTTTATTTCGATTTTATTGTTTTGTTGTTCTTTACCGTTGTATTCAAACCCATTTCATAGTTTTTCTAACAGTTTATGGAAAAAAATAAGACAAGATTAATGTCCTCCATATATATCACCAATCACCATAACGAAGTAAAAATAATAACCTATGCCTAATCAATATAATTACTATTTTTAATAAAAATTATTTGTTTCTACCATTAGTACTACACTGAACTACAACATCCTATTTCGAATAGAGATATAAATATTTCTTTACCATAAGTTTGTATCGTATAATGGATACATCCAAATTATTAAATCAAAATGTAGTTGCAAATAAATAAATCAAAATTCTTTATATAATTTTGACTGACGTTGAATTTATTTTTCACATAGTAAACCAAAAATAGTATATGATCACCATGTAATTTAAGAAATTAATATTAAAGAATTATATAAAATCAGTAGATTTTGATATATCTTTTGGCCCATTAGATTCCAATGCAAATTTTGATATACCAAAGGTACAATGTAATAACTATAAATATATTTTCTAATTTAGTTTTTCACTTTTTATTATGTAATTTGGAAAAAGATATATAAGGTTTTTGATATATAAAAAGATTTTGAAATCGCGACCCCTTTAATTATAACCTTTTACAAAATTTAGATGCGTAAAAATTCATAGACAATCCCAAAAAATATTTGAAAGCATTTCATTTATAGTTTTTTAGAAATTCATATTATATTAATTGTATTTACGAGTCCAACCATAATCGAAAAAAGAATCGAACAACCACTTACCAGGCTAATCACATAAATTGCTACTTACTAACTTTGGCGGGAACAGAACAACTATATCTTTTGTAGTCATTCTAGATACCTGAATGAAATTCGGCTAGTAAACAAACCCCTTTTTTGGTTTATATATTTATTTTACCCAATGAGTATCCCTATTTTTTCTGTATATAGTCTAATGATCGTCTTCTAGACAAACCCATTTTTTGTTTAATAAATTCACATTCGGGTATCAATTTGAAAGAATGTAAAATGTATATGATGTAATTGTTTATAAGGAAAAATCACATATTAATATACAAATTTATAAATAATCTTTCATAAACACGATATCCATTAGGGATGAGTGTTTCAGTATCGATCGGTTATTATATTCGATTGCTTTGTTTCGATTTCGGTTTCTATTATAAAATGTACATTTCTTAATAATATTTCCATTTTTTTTGGATTTTTTAATATTCTGTTCGGTTCTAGGATATTCAGTTTTAAAAAAGTTACCATTTTATACTGTTGATTGTTTGGTTCGAGAACGGTAACTAATTTTTCAATTCGATTTACTTCGATTTCGAGAGACCCAATCAGAATGCCCACTCCTAATAATAATAATTATTGAATTATGTAATATATTTATGCATTTGGTTTTTCATTTCTCATCATTTACAAGGAGAGAATGAAGAAATGGCACGATCGACATATTTTCTAACGGTCATTCCACCCAGATGATCTTGTTCTTCTCTTCAACTCTCGTTTGCAAATGTTTCTAGATAAGTTGAAGAAGTCCAAGTGGTTCGGACGTTTCAAGATTCATCGAGTTTTCGACCACGGAGCAGTAGAACTATACGACAGCATGAGTGGCACGTTCAAGGCAGTTGCATAGCATCTGAAGTTGTACAATCCATCCGACCCCATAGGAGAGAGAGGCATTCTATCTCTTGAGATACCACCATCAGTCTGAGCTCACACACGGTCTAGCTATCAACCATAAAGAAACTTTTCTCGGGAGATAACCCGAGCCATTTTGTATAGCTTAGGTGTTTTGAACCTTTTTGTATTTTTCTTTGATTTTGACCTTGTGTTGTTTGGGTGTGGGAGCCTACCTGGTGTTTTTCCCTTGTGCATAGGAGTGTATAGCGTGTCGAAGAAAAACCCTAATTCGTGTTTTAAAGAGCTTGAATGAGAGGAGGACTTGGAAAACACCACTTAGGATTTATTTAAGAGGCTTAAAGACGTCCTAAAGAGGAGAGACGGACTTTGAAGAGCTTTTGATGAGAGAAATAGGAGTCGACGAGATTTTGGAAAGAAGAAAGAGGATTGGAATGTGGAGATCGCATCGTCTATCGACATGAATCTCTATTTCCTTTCTTTTATCTCCGTTTCTAGTTATTCTCTGTGTTTTTCCATGAACCGTGAGTAGATCCATGATTGTGGGTTAGAGATTCATTTGTGTCTGGGCATGTTTGAACCCTTATCTTGGTTTGCGACATTGTGCTTATTTCGGTTTATCAATTTGTGCTTTCTTTTCTATTGGTGTTTGCTAACCATTTGATCAATAGTTTCAGAATCTGAATCACATAGAGATATGAGTTTACTTTCGGATCAAAGTTGATGAACGAATCGTATTATTCACATAGAGATATGGTTTAATCAATTTAGGGTGGATGATAACATTCTTCATGCATCTAGGATTAACTTGAATAGATCGAGGGATTGATGAGTTATTCTTTAGATAGTGAGTTGGTAGATCGAGAGGTGAATTCTCGATCCTTGTTGTTTGATGATCCCCGAATACAAGTATGATATCGTTATTTTTGCATGCTTCGTAGATACTCATCCACTCGAATACGGATCCCGATATCGATGGTCATCTTTGATTGCTAGTTCACATTCTCTTATTGTTTTGCTTTTCTATTCTTTTCTCTTGATTCCACATATATCCATCACTTTCACTTGCTTACCTTTGATTTAGTCTCTATTAGATTTAGATCTAGCTATCGGTCCTTGCGTTCGACCTCGTATTACGACGATCCGTACCCTTGCGGTAAGTGAATCGGGTTATATATTTTAGACTCGGCATATAAATTTATATGTATATATGAATGCATATGTATATGTGTTTATGTATAATATATTATATTTTATATTTTTTAAATTAAAAAATATCTGCGATGGATTTTTCAATCGCATTCTGTGTCAATTTGCGATAGAATTATCCGTCACTTTCCATCGCAAAACGTAAATTTTTCCCTTAGCAATTTTTGTGAAGGATTAACGACCCACAAACGTTTGTGATAGCGCCATACCGATGGAAATTGTTCTGTTCGTCGTAAATTTTTAATTGGGACGGTTTTTTTTTATATTTACGACGGAATTTTCCGTCGAATTTCGGATGTTTCTTGTAGTGCTTGGTTAGGCGAAAACAATTGCATACTCAGTTCAGCTAGTTCAGGCTATGAGCACAGGTTGTGAAGAGGAAAATTGACCTGTGTCATGAGAAACGTGTTCCTTCCGATCTGGATAACCAAACCACATTATTCTTTAGTATCAAGGACGGTCCCTGAATGGAGGACACAAGAACCAACCATTTTTTTTTTACAGGGAAAAAATTGAGATTCATCAATATATAAAGCCATGTAAAATTTATTTCGAGTCAATACAACTTGGGGAACAAGTCAACAAATGTTGACAATCAAGAACAGGAGTTAACAAGGGTTTGCCAGAGAAGAAAGCTTCTAAATTCCCGACCAGAATATTCCTCAACATTTCAAAGCCCTGTAATGTTATTGCAGAAGTATGTGGCAGCAAGACAACGTTATCCAAATCAAAGAGCTCCTTAGGCACATTGGGTTCGTTCTCAAACACATCTAAACCAGCACCCGCGATCTCACCCTCCATCAAACAATGGACCATCTCCTTCTGGTCTATCACACCTCCACGTCCAACGTTTATGATCACTCCTTCCTTTCCCATGGCGGAAAACACTTCCTTATTGACCATATGCCTTGTCTGCTCAGTCAATGGACAGCAGAGTATAAGTGCATCGCTATTGGCAGCGAGATCTCGTGTATCTGCATAGAAACGATACGGAATCGAATGTTTCTGGGTCCTTGATGTATACGAAAGCCGACAGCCAAAGGCCTCGAGTCTTCTAGCCGTCTCTAAGCCGATGCTTCCCAATCCAACAATCCCTATACGCTTCCCTCTCAACTGCAATGGAAAATGATCGTAAAGGAGAAAACACCAGGTTGCTGCTCTTTGGAATCTATCTATCAGGAAGGCAGCACAGAAATCGCAGAACCACAAATCATGCCCAAGTATTCCTTGGGAGCATCTACCCATTACTCAGCTCGTTTTTCCGTTGTGATCAACCAAATCAGGATCAGAGAACAATTTACGGAGAGAAGAAACATAAACATAAGAATAGTAAATTACCTTGGATCCGAGGGGATAATCCCCTCTGATCGGCCAAAGCCCTCGCTTGACAAACCGATCGGAGGCGGAGATCCGCCGGAGAACGTCGATGAGCAAACCGACGGCCGTGTCGGCAACATCCTCAGAGAAGACGGAGCCGGCGTTCGTGACGGAGATGCCTCGCCGGCGGCACTCGTCGACGTCCACGTGATCGACGCCGATGCTGGTCGTAACAACCAAACGCAGCGCCGGGAGGAGACTGATCAGATCGGCGGTGACCGGTGAGCTCGGAGCGGCGACAATGGCGGAGACTGACCGGGAATGAGCGGCCAGGAATTGGGGGAGAGGAAGATTTGACTCGTAGGCTTTGAGAAGGCGGAACTTGTCAGAGGCGAGGGCCCGGTCGCCGAGCGCGGAAAGAGAGATGGGAAGCTTGGGGATGAGGACACGTGGCAGATCCTCAGAGGCTTCGTTCTCATCGTGTTGATGTCTCTCATGGGCCGTCATGGTGAGCATTAGACAAAATCGAACCAACTTATAACATTCCTAATAAACAATTAACATTTTATTTTGTCGTAATCCCCATTCTATTATTGCACAACATGCATGCTTTTTAACGTATTCAAAATAGTACAGACAGAATGGGATAATGGTAGTTGGTGAAACAGCGTGAGCGTGACCCATGACAGAAAAAGCCAAAAGACCATAAACTTCATAACATATTTAATATATTTTTATGTGACTAATTTATATAATAGTTACACTGATCATATAATATTTAACGTATGATCAATATTATTGATGTGAGTATCATTTAGTTTTAACGATGTGATTAGTGCAGCATGACTTTAAAATAAGTTACGAGGGTTATATAGATCACACAAAAAATAATATAAAAGAGTATGTTTTGGAATGCATATAACAAAATAAGGATATTTTTATAATATTACATGTGATAAAAAGTCTACACAAATCAATAAAATTTGGAAGGAATGCATTCCGTTCATTTTTTTTAATTTTATAAAAATACGTACCAATTGATTTTATATTATGTTTGATTCGCTTTCCATTTCATTTTTTATTAAAAAAAATAGATTTTTTTAATAAAAATTTTGGGTTCTCAAAATTTTTTTAAAATTCGATTCAGTTCGATTACAAAAAATTCGATTTTTTAAAAATAATATCGTTCAAGAATTTAGAACCTTTCAAATCGAAAAAAATGTTATATTTTCGGCTCAGTTCAATTTTTCAAAACCAAATCGAAATGTCCATCCCTAATTTTTAAGGATTTGTTGGAGAAAAGCTTCAATATTTTCAACTACAGTTTCTCGGTATAAAAGCTGGATTTCCGAGCTATAGTTAGTTAAAAATCCAAAAAAATTCTCCAATCAAAATTTTATTATTTTACTTTTTCTAAAATCTGGATAAGTCATTACCTTTTTGTAAAATAAAAAAAAACACCTTTTTTAGATTATTAACATAAAAATCTGATTTGTTATTAGAGTTTTTTATTTTTACGAAAAAAGTAATTCTACAAATAATTCTAAATACAAAAGTACTAATTATTTTAAAAATAATTTTACACTATACCTATATAAATATAGATAAAATTCTCAGAGTTTAATATAGAAATTCAAAAAAGCTCATATATTTATTTGAAAATTTTAATGTATGATTTTCACTTTTAATAAAAATTTATACAAAAATATAATTTTTAAAAATAAAAAAATATACTTTTTAAATCTCTCTCCAAAATTGTCATATTTAGCGCAAATTTCTTCAAACTAAAACTAGAAAAAGTTTAAGATCAAATAATGCCATGGGGGAACTTCTCTACGGAAGAAACAACCAAAACCAAAAGAAAAAGACAAGAGCATATAACTCTCAAAGCACCATTGCATTGATATATATACACATCTACCAAGTTCCCTTTAGTTGTTTGTTACTTCCCTAACATAGGGTTCTAAAAGCTTTGCGCATGGATTTGGATCATGCTGCATGATCTCTGCAGCTCGTTCGAATTCTCCCCTCAGTACGCGGATGCTGAATTTGTCCACTACCCGACCCAGGTCATGGCTCGTCTCAAACGGGTCTTCTATGCATATCAAATGCCGGTCATTCCCTACCCTCCATTTCCTGAAAGAGAACGTCCACAGAAAGTCACCAGCATGAGAATTTTAAATGGCTGAGAAGACATCCAAAAGACGAATCCCTATCTCCCGTAAATGAGTTCATTATAAACTTCCTTCACTCGTTTGGATAGTACTTTTACATGGCTTTCTACTTCCAATAAATGGTTGGGGTATTGGGGAAGAGACAATACACTTTTATCATCGCAGGAAGACAATTAAGCTATGAACCGTTAATGGATCAGAAACTACTTCACATCCAAATATTGGTAGAGAGTGAACAAATCAATAAATATGACAAACTAAGAATGGAGCAACAACCAGACATATCGCTGAAAAATTGTTACGGCTGCTGAAATAAAGAGCGGAAACACACCTGTAAGCACGGAAGAATTGCAGGCCTACGCTGCTGTAAGAAATGAATGCACATCAAAAACATACCTGTAAAATCAATTAGAAATTAGCTGTTGATGCTTATGGCAAAAGGTAACAATATGTCTCAAGTCATCTAATGCTATTGCAAGCTGATAAATCCGAAGACTAGATTGTTCAGCATTTGCTTTTAAGGTAAGGAAAAAAAAAATTACGCGTAGCTGGACAATGTTCCTTGATAAGTTTCATTAACTCTTCTTGACTTTGCCCAATGCTTCACAATGAAAACCAACTGCTGCAACCGTGCATCTATCCGAGCATAATCACGGAGAAGCTTTGTGTTCGCAACAGCCAAGACATTGTTGATGCAGATATCACAGGAAATCCCAGTAACTGGATCCATTAGTTTTACTATTGGGACCCTGGCACGCGTTAGAGCCTACATAGAAATTCTTCTAGTCAAAATATCACCACAATAATAATGTCATTCTGTGTATAAGTTCAAAAACAAAGCAGGAGCATGGTTGCAGAGTAAGGAGAGAGAGTTGGGAACTTCTCTGTAATCAAATTCATCCAAGGTGGGTTTGGTTTCAGAGTTCAATCAAGGTTCAGAAACTTACCAATATCAGTTGAAGGACCCAGTTAGTATGTTGATTTAACACAAAAGAGTCAAAGGTTTAAAAAGCATTTATTCACCTGCACATTTTGGAGATTATCTGATTCCAAGACATCAGCCAGTTTTAGCAACATCTCAGACTTGTCCATATCAGCGTCTTCAATTGCAAGGCAAACATCAATGTCACTCTTAGGAAAGCCGAAAGAATTAGCACATGACCCGTACAGGTACAATTTAGCCTGAGGCCATTCTTTGCTAACCAATCTCTCTAGCAATGCTAATAGTTGTTTCTGCTTCTCCAGCTCCTCCTCTGCAGGAAATAGTGACTGGTAAACTGCAAGAAAGCGAGCATCTAGTCTGTGGATGTCACTTCGGCATGCCGTATGCATTTTAAGCATTCTAAACCTTTGGCTAAGCAGCCACTGTCCTCTGTCATCGATTCTTGATACCTGGAAACAAAATTCATAATCATTGTCCAATCAGACAAAATGTATAAAGTTTTGCCAGCTCAAAACTACCTACTGTAGACATGGAAAAGATATTCGAATAGGAAACCCTGCTTGACAAACACATCTTTTTTATCTTGCAACATATCATCCATGAAAGGAACTCAGTTTAAACTGGCGATTCGGCACAACTACAAGCTTTACACAATTTTACTAGCACATTTGGGAAAACACAGAAGTGAAACCCACCTTGTCACGATGATTTCGACGATTCTTCTTATCTCCAGCTTCATCATCAAGCAGTAAAGAATCCACTAGATCTTCTCCGAAATCCTCGATCTCATTATCAACTGTCTCGCAATCTCCACTGACCTCCCTTTTTGGTCTAGTATCCTGCTTCAAATTCTCTTTGCCTCCTCCCTCACCATGAGCATCCTTGTTCAAGGTCGAAAAGGAATCCTCAGCATCAGATGCTGACACAGGGTGTAGGCTGCTACCTGCTGGCGGTCCAGGGTGACCAAGCTGTTGGCTGAGCTTGAACTTGCTCCCATTCTGGACGTGTAAACTCCTTAATTTATTATCTTCAACACCTGAATTGAAACTTCTGCCGCTTAAATTAGAAGGGTCGCCCTTTATACCAATGGGATTTCTCGGGAAAGCTCCATTGATATTATTACCGTCCTTGTTTCCATGTAAACTCCTATCCCACCCTCGTTGCTTATTTGCAAATCCCGGAGGCAGGGTAGAGTTGAAATTCCAGCCGTTATTTGCACTGTGACCCATGCTTCCCCGGCCTCCATAACCTCCCCTACGCTCATGATGATCCAAGTTTTGACTTCGGGAACAGTTCGAACCTGAGTTTGTATTGGAGATAACAGATGGAGGATGCCTCATATGCCGTTCATGATCTTTGCCCGAACGAAGTTTAGAATCATAAACCAAGCTCCCATTCAATGAACCATTTAGATTTTGGATAGAGTCTCCATTGATATTATTACCGTCCTTGTTTCCATGTAAACTCCTATCCCACCCTCGTTGCTTATTTGCAAATCCCGGAGGCAGGGTAGAGTTGAAATTCCAGCCGTTATTTGCACTGTGACCCATGCTTCCCCGGCCTCCATAACCTCCCCTACGCTCATGATGATCCAAGTTTTGACTTCGGGAACAGTTCGAACCTGAGTTTGTATTGGAGATAACAGATGGAGGATGCCTCATATGCCGTTCATGATCTTTGCCCGAACGAAGTTTAGAATCATAAACCAAGCTCCCATTCAATGAACCATTTAGATTTTGGATAGAGTCCGCAGAGAGCGACCCACACACGAGCTTCGGCTGCTCGGCTGATGGTGGCGGCTTCTGCTGCCGCTGTACTACGGACTGAATTGCGTGATTCGCAGTGCCATGAAAGCCTAATCTATGAGAATCTTCCCCCAATAGTCTCTGATTACCGTCAAAACGGTTTGCAGGAAAAGAGTTAAGTGGAAATTGAGAGAGCCGTAGCAAACCGGGTGGAAGATTAGGCGGCGAAAGAGAGTGCGGCCAAGGAGGAGTGGGCGTACCGGGGAGGTCACAGCCGTCGGACGACAAATGCAGCGGCGGAAAGGCGGGGCCTTTACGGCCAACGGCGGCGACTGCCGGATCAAGAGCGACGGATGGATGCTCCGACGGCGGCGTGGTCAAAGGATCAGGACCCTGCGGACAAGGTCGTCGATGCAAAAGAGACCATAGAAACTCTCCGCCGTTTTCCGGTGGGGAAGATGGAGCATTGGCACCGCCGTCCGCCATCTTCCGCCGTCGAAGTTATCGGCGCAGGGAGAGAGGGGAAAGTGCCCCGGAGGTTGAAGGATATTTTCCATTAAATAAAATACTAATCATCAAAGGCTAACAATTTAAATCATGTTTTAGCCAAACCTTCAAATGATAATTATCTATCGAATCATTATATATCGGAGCTGGGCCACCAAATGCAATAAGACGTTAACAAAGACAATGAGATACCAGACCATCATCGATTCCAGATGCAATACAAACCCATTGTATTAGTAGCGGACAAAAAAACCCGAATTTCGAATATCCGATTCGATTCGAATATTCGACTCGATTCACGAGTCGGATATCCGAAATATCGAGTATTAAAAAAAATGGAATATGAGATCGATAATAATAATAGAATATCCGGGTTTTCGAATTCGCATTCGGGTAATAAATATTATTTCGTGGGTATCTATAAATATATGGGCAATACAAAATTATCTTTTAATTTGTAAGGTTTAGTGTATTTACAAATATATTTTTATACATATAATCTTTTAAAGTGATTATTTAACTCATTATCAATACATTTTTTTCACTTTTATTCATAATTTAATAGGTAAATCTATAATATTTCTTCTATATAAACTATTATTTTTATATTTTATATTGTGTTATTTGATTTTAATGATTATATATAGATATTATTCAATAGATTTATGACATCTTTTTAAGAATTTTGAATTTATTTTGATATAAATATATTTTTAATTGATTTGGAATGAATTTGAATATATATATATAAGTGTAATTAAAAAATTGATCGAAAATAATTAAAAATATCCGTGTTTAGATACTGATGAATATCTGAAAATTATTTCGTAGATTTTTGGATTCAGATAGTCAACTTCACAGATACAAATTCGGATAATAAAATATACAACTCGAAACATTCGAGTTCGAATTCGAATACCCTAAAAATCATGGGAATTTGATCAGTATATCACATAGGTATATATGTTGGTAAATACCACGAAAACGTTGGAACATAAAAAAAGAGAAAAAAGAAGGTTTGCTCTCATCTCACATATTCCCTGTTCCTTAAAACTGTCATTTCACTACAGAACAATAACCGGACAACTTGTCATTGTTTTTTTTTTTTTTTTGATAAAAAAACTTGTCATTGTTGTCATCAACTTTGCAAATAACTCCTAAAAAAAGAAGGTTTGCTCTCATCTCAAATATTTTGTAAATGCCTCTTTTTGTAAGAAACTGATGTTGGCCTTTTTCGGTTGATTCACATTCAATAAAAAAAAAATTGAAGTAAAGGACGTGAAAATAGAATCAGAAGAAAAACACCAATTCATGAGCCTTAACCACAGTTTACGGACTGTTCCTTCATACACTTTTGTACAAAAAGCGTTCAGAATGCTATATGTAAAGGCGATATATACAAAGAAGACGCTTATATCTATGCAAATAACTAGGAAACATAATTAAAATCAAAACTCTAATCATGCGAGTTCCCCATAATTATCTATAATAAACACAAAAGAATATGCTATGTTGGTGACGAAAAACCAAACTCGAGCAAATGTTTTCAACTTACTCAGAGAATCCAAAAGAAACAAGCTTGGTAACAAAAAGAGAAGAAAAAGAAGTGAGTTTTTAGTAACTGTATGACCAGAGCCAGAAAGGGAAAGAAAGTTGCTGAGAACTGCTAACTACTGCTTTAAAGGCTTTGCACCACCGTTCTCTTGGACACTATTCACAGGTGTGGAGGACCCGCTGCTGCGTTTACTGGAGTGACCTGTTATGGTTCTACCCATGAATTTCCCGGCTTTGCTCAGTCCGCTTCCAACAGCTCCAAGCCCACTCCCCACAATCCCGACTCCAGAATTAAGGCCCGTTCCCACCAACCCTACTCCCGCCCCAATCCCCGTTCCCACCATTCCTACACCCGCACCTATCCCACTACCCACCATTCCCACTGCATCCATAGTGCTACCTATTACCCCTGCCTCCTTCAGTTTCTTCCTGTCCTCCAGTATCCTCTTCTCCTCTTCCAGTGCAGCCAACTGCTCCTCTTTGTTAAACTCGTGATAATGCACCTAAAGTAAAAGATTTTGATTTAAGACACCGATGGAAAACAAGAACAAAGTGATAGTTGTGAGGAGAACCCTGTCAAAATCTACCTTAAGGGTTATACTTCCTCTATCTTTTTTGTCCTTCACTTTCAAAGTATCAAGTGAAGCCAGCAGGTTGAGTTCAAAGTCCCTCGCAACCTCAGCTTCCAGCCCGATCAGAGGCAGTTTTGCAAGTCCCAAACGCTCGTCTTGACCAACGTCTTTATCAAAAACCTGTCAAAGTTTATAAGAACAAGGGAAATCATGTTAACAACGAAAGATAAGGTGTGCAAGCATGAGTAATATATATAGTTTCGATTACAAACCTCTACAGTAAGAAATTGGGTTTCTTTGTCTTCTGCTATCAACTCAAATGTTTGATCCCAAACTGGATTCAGGTTGTTCTCAATGGTGTTTGTTTTATACTTGAATACAGGCCGAATATATACCACGGCATAAGGGTCAGATTTTCCAATCAACTCCATGTTCTTTAAGTTACTTGCTCTGACTACTGTTACTGTCAACTTCCCTTGTGGTTTAAGCTCCAGTTCGCTGGAAGAAGAAAGAGATAGAAATAGGTGACAAACTATATCAATGGCATATTCTTCCACTATATCATCCAACATCCTCAGAAAAAGCATATGGCTAATAAGAAGAGGAGATACGGTAAAAGGGTTGATAATAGCAAGATCGATCGTAAGCACAAAGAGTTTACCTCGTGTCCACAGGAATACCACCAAGTGGGACAACGATTCTATGAGGCCACTGAAGCATATCTTCGACAATAGATTTGACAGTATCCTATGGAATGCACACAAATAGGGAAGGAAGCATATTTAGAAGATGCATCTTAGTCCAACAATAAACTACAGTAACTCCATTAGAACTGCTTCACTTACATCAATCATATCAGAGAGCCCAGGAATGGCTGTTAAACTTCCACCAACTGCCTTGAGAGTGTAATCAATTCTAGGTTTTGGCTGGTTAAGATCACAAAGGAGTTGGTCATCATCAGATTAGCCTCAGCTATTTTTAGGAAAAAAAGTAGCCTGGTTCTGCATCATTCAAATGCAAAGGTACCTCAGCAAGTAGAGCAACAACAACAGCAGAAATGCAGGGAATCTCCTCAGCAAGTTGAAAGATGACACGTGCAACTGTGAAAACTTGAAGATCCTTCAACTGTTTCAGCCAGCAATAAAACTTTGATGAGATAATCAATCTCTCTTGTGTAACAAAGTACTAATCTTACATTACAGAAAAGGCAAACAAGCAGTGTAATGTACTTCTCTTTAGTAACCTGAATGGGTATGGAAGCAACTAATGCTGTAACACCTAAAATGATGTTTGGATCACCACCCCATCGAAGATCAATGTCCATTGTGATTTGACCTTCCTTGAGACTTTGAACACGAATACCTGCAACAGAAAGTAATCATGCATGCACATATCTTGATACAAAACTAACCTGAACTAGAGATGATGGAAATTCATGGTAATAGAATGGTTAATGTACTTAAAAAAATAGATCATTAGAATTTACCAAAAAGGATGGGAAGGGAAACACAAGGTTGAAAAAAATGGAAGAGAGTAAAAAACAATCAAAAGTTTTGCTAAACATGTGGATGTATAGATTACAAAAAAAAAGAAGCTAAAGATAAAGGCTCTCCACGTAAGCATACCTTCAATTTTTGGTGCTACATTTCCCAAAGTCAATTTGCTAAACTTCAGTGAAGTAATACCTACAGGCCTGTATTCTTCCAGCAACGGTTCAACAGATTCTCTTATCACCAGAGTCGCTGCCTGGGAATAAGTAAACAGAATAACATAGCTTATGCTCACTAGTAGGCAAACTGATTTCTGTCGAGTGATTTCTTTCGTGAACTCAAGCGTTAGGCCTAGTTTTGTTGCAAGGATTTGACACTGAATGCATGGCCAGGGAAAACATCTTACTAGCCTTGGAATTCAGGATAAACTAAATCGCGCCAGATCTCATCCCAGCAAACAGTTAGCAGAAAAGCCACTTTTCTTTAATGCTTGAGCAGATAATGTCTCTATCCTTCCATGGATATCTCACTATCCAGTTTCCACCATTCAAGGTACATATCATAGAGACAGACAACTTGAACCAGATAATAATACACAAGATGTGACATTCTTACCTCTGCGACGTATGGCCACATCTTGCTCAGTAGTTTATTCAGCCATTTAACCTAGAAAAGGAAAAGGCAACATCACATAGGTTTCACAGTTTGGTGTATTGGTTATCCCCTGAAAACTCGGATGATTAAACTGAACCAGACTTTCATACATGCAAAAGCCAGGAACAGATGGTGCCTAACAAGGTAAAAGTATCCGTTGGATACACTTAAAAGGAAAAAGGTGAAAGCAAGAGATATTCTCAATTATGATACTTCTAGAAGGTAAACCCTGTATTTATGTAGCATAATTTATAATTAAAGCATGTCATACACAACGGCCACAAACTATGCAAAATGAACATTTTATCAATGATTAGTCACGTGATGACAATACCTGTTCAAAGGCTGGAAATGATATCCATCCAGGAAAATTATCACCACAAATTTTCTTCAGATCTTCTCTGCTAAGCGAGCCTAGAAGTTTCATATCAACAGCCTGTCAGAAGAAAAAGGATGAAGAGGCCATTACACAAGGAAGCTGAAAGATGCCCCATTGTCACAAGTCATTAATTAACTAAGATCATGAGAGACACATCAGAGACCAAACAGTTTCAGCAGACAATCTGTAAAAACTAACATACATCTAAGCGAATAATTACGCATTGCGAGAGCCATGAGTGTATGTCCCACGACACACTAGGTGGAACCAGAGGATAAACGCTGACTTGGCATATGAAACCTTCCAAGACCTATCTCTTCTCAACAATTTAGAATTAGGCGGAGGAACATATGCTCAGCCAAATTTGCTGCGACTCCAACAGCAACCAAATGTTTCAAGAGCTCAAGCTCCAAGTAAAATTGGTTCCCCGTTAGTGATCTCAAGAATATAAGATGCTACAACAAACTGTTTTCTCGTTAGATGGCTAAAAGGCCTCAATCAATTCCATGGCCAGACAAACTGTCCATTTCACGAGGAACCCACAGTTGCAAAAAATCAAAATCTCTAGTTCCGGAAAATTATCTTCCGGTGATCCTAATTTAACCGGAAAATGGAGATAAGCTAACTCAGATTTTACATAATTTGACAAATCAACAGGCTGATCTCAGAGATCCAAATTCAGCAAATAAGACGCAATGCATCAAGAACGGGAAAATTCCTCCAACCTTCGAGACTCGCTTGGAGGTGCGGTGTCTCATCATGCGACTCCAACCAGCCATTAGAGCGATGCCGAATATCACACCGAAGAAAATCCCGGAAATCAGCCCCATTTTCCTGCAGCCAACACAATGATTTACCGAGAAACTCAAATGAAAGATCAGAAATCCTAGAGATCGAGAAACGCAAACGCAATAGCAAAAGTATACCTTCGATTCTCGTCTAAAAAATGACTATCCTTCGCTCAAGACGCGCCAAAATCGATGGAAAGATTATTCCGAACCGGCGACAGGTTTCAGCAGCACTTATCTCCACGAGATTGATTGGTCAGAGAAGAAACAGGGAAAACAATTAAGAAATCTCATTGAAGTGTTGGTAGGCCACAGACACAGAGAGAGAGAGAGAGTGACAACGGCAGCGAGTGCGGGGAGAAAGACGCGAGAAACGGCTCGTTTCGGAATCCAGTTGCATTCATTTCACTTTTGGAAATTTTCTCGCTTAGCCCTCGTATTTTATTATAATCTCGATGTAGCCCCACTACTTTCCTAAAACGAAATTAGTATATTGAAATTATATATAGAGAAGTAATAATACATATAAGTTCTTCTAATGCATAAAAACTATATAACAGATGCTAACGATTGTACGTAAGCAATCCATTAATTATTTGTTGTGCTAATCAACATAATTAGGTCTACAATTGGATCAAGCTTAAGCATTCTAGAGAAATAATGGCATAAATCGTAATCATCCAAAATAATAAAAAAATATAATTATATAGCATGATTTAATTAAAAAAAAGTTAACGATGAGAGTTGAATATTGTGTTTTACGGTTTTTCTTTTACAACAAAATCTTTTGAATTTTCATGCTTATACAAATTAAGATATTTGCATTTGGTTATCAATTAAGCGGTTGATTTTATACAAAACACCAATTTCAACGATTTTTTTATATTTTACCGCAGTAGTTGCGTTCACAAGTGTTATGTTTTCTGGACGATTGTTGGCGATTGCACGCAATTGAAACTGACAAGTTGATAAGATATTGGAGTGATTGTTTATAATTGCGATTTAGAAGTGAATAGTTAATAATGGTTGTGGTTACGTTTTGATGTAAATTCGATTATATATAAAACAATATATATAGTACTTGAAATAAATTTTTATTTGATCAGATTAATTTTTTGTATGGACTACAAAAAATTAAACACCAACACGAGGAAAAATCAATTTCCATTTCCATTCATTGATCAGATATTCGATCGCTTACTCATCCACTTTTATTTCTACTTCCTTAATGGATACTCAGATTTTTCTAGATCTCTGTTTATCCGACTCTCGGAAAAGACTACGTTTACTTGCAACTATGGTATTTTTGCTTATAAACATATGTCTTTTGGTCTCTATAATGCACTTGAGACTTTTCAACGCTGTATGATGGCGATTTTCTCGGATGACATCGAAGATATTATAGAAGTGTTTATGGATAATTTCTCTATCCATAGGGCCTTCTTTGATGTGTGTATGACGAATCTTTCCAAAGTGTTAGACATGTATTAACAGAAAAATCCCGTGTTCAATTGAGAGAAGTGACACTTCATGGTTTATGAAGTGTCACTTCATGGTTATGATCATCCGGTTAAAGACGATGTTGACACATTCAAAACACGCTACTCCTCTTGTCAGATACCCTAAACATTTTAGGTCTAAGGATCCAAGAATGAAATGCTACATGAGATTCAAGTCTTGGTTCGTGTCCATGTGACAATCTTATACGAGTCATCTAGTAACTCGTTTTAGATGAGTACTCATTATTTTGATTCGCATCCAATACGCAATCAATCGCACCTCAATCAAGAACATACATTGACAAGGTCTTGAATCGCTTCAATATGCAAGACTTTAAAAGGGACACTTTGCATATGAGGCATAACGCCACTCTCAACAAGACTTAGTGTCGCCGCATGTGACGGATTGCCGATCGATTTGAATATTCAACAACATTGTACCGACGCATCAGTTTTCTTCGCAGTTCATCACAAACTGGATTTTCTTAAATGTTGCGACAAATATTTTTATCTCACTAGGCAGTGATTTTTATATGCAAGATGAGCGAGAACACATAAGTAGAATCCTGTATATCTCGACAATAGGATCTATCATGTACGCTATGTTATATACTTATCAAGATGTATTATACGTATTGAGCATGACCAAGAGATACAAGTCTGAACTTGATGAGACTCAGTAGACCACAGTCAAGAATATCATGAAATACTTGAAAAGGACTAAGGATGTGTTATTGATATATAGAGAATTAGAAGAGAACTTTCTATAAACGATTATACCGACATTAGTTTCTAATTTGGTAGAGATATTTTCATGTCGCAGTCGGTTTATTTTTTCTACTTAAATGATGAGACTATTAGTTGAAAGAGTTACAAATAACCAACCATCACAAATTCGATTAGAGAGTCTGAGTACATATTCGCATCGAATGTGGTTAAGGAAACTGGTTGATGAGGACATCCTAAGGGCATTGACATGAACACGAGCAAAGCGGAGCAATCATGAGAGCGAAGACGGACAACTTCGAAAATAGTTATATAAGTCAAGTTCGAGAGCTCAGAAAGGTGACACGAACCGTGTCATTTTTAACTCGGTCCACGCCACTATTGATTCACTACAAAAAAACATGACAATTTCAACGGATAAATCCGTTGAAAATGATCTAAAATCCGTTGAAATTATACAATTTCAACGGATAAATTCCGTTGCAATATCGTCGTTGAAAAAATTATTCCGTTGAAAGCCGTTGAAAATATCAACGGAATTTTCAACCGAAATCCGTTGATATTTTTCAACAGAATTTTCAACCGAAATTCGTTGATAATTTTAACGAACTTTTCAACCGAAATTCGTTGATAATTTCAACGGAATTTGCAACCGAAATCCGTTGAAAATTTCACGAAAATTTTAAAATGTATTCTCGATCCCGAACTCATACTGCCTCGACTCCGACTTGACCTCGACTTCGACTTGACCTCGATCCCTAACCCGAATCTGACTTAATCTGAACTTTGTCTCTGTATCCAATCTGACTTCGGAAACTCTGAAATTGGAACTCGAAATCCACTTCCCAATAGGTCACTCATCCTTCCACTACTCCAGCACGAGCACGTTTAACTGGACAGTTCTGATTAACACACTTCCAACTGCTCCAAGTTAAATTTGTGATATAACAGAACATTAATACATATATATATATACAAATGTTAATATGTATAAATACTTAAACACATATATACACTTATACATATATATATATATATAAATACTTATACATATGTGTATACAAGTATAAACATTTATATATATACGTATAAATAATTATACATATATACACATAAAAATATTTATACGTAAATATATGTATAAATGTTTATTCGTATATATATAATATACACAATATCTAACATATCACTATAGTATAAAATACATATATATATACAATATATACATATTTATATGTATCAATATTTATATTTATATATATATACATGTTTAAACATATATACGTATACATAAAATATTGTATATATATATATATATATATCCAATCGATTTTTCAAACAAAATCCGTTGAAAAGTTCAACCGATTTTTTCAACCAAAATTCTTCTAAATTTCGTAAATAATTTCAACCGATATCCGTTGAAAATTTCAACCAATTTTTTCAACCAAAATCCGTTGAAATTTGCAACGGATTTCCGTTGAAATATCATTTTTCAACCAATATCCGTTGAAAATTTCAACCGATTTTTTCAACCGAAATCCGTTGAATTTTTCAACCGAAATCCGTTGGAATTTCGTTGAAATGTTTCAACGACATTCTCAACGGCAATCCGTTGAAATTATCAACGAAATTTTAACGGATTTTATCGTTGAAATATCGTTGAAATTTCGTTGAAAATCGCGTGTTTTTTTTGTAGTGATTCGGCCCTTACTGCGTTTCAGGCAGACCGAGTTACAAGCGAAATTAAAATAAGTTTTACTCAGAAATATGGTGCGGGTCGCACTAGTGCTAAGTCGAATCGTGTTACTTCCGATTATTTTGGTGTTATTTTATTAGAGATTTGACATGTACCTATTAGATTTAACACGATATGCGTAACTTTTATGACCTTTATTTAAACATGTAATTTTAGTATTTTATTGTTTTGTTAGGGTTTGTTGACCTATTTAAGATTTTGAACGATTTATTTTACATGGAGACTATTGTTTTGAGGATTATTTTTTGTTTTCTAATAAAGGAGAGAGATATTCTTCCTTGTTCTTTAGTACTAGTTTTAGGTTTTGTGATTGAGTTGCTAGTATATCATTCGACTTATCAAATACATTTACCACTCGTGTTTGTGGCGTATTTTACCTGTTTCAAGGTTTCTTAGCTAGGTTTGAATTGAGTCTAGGGGTGATGAGGAATTGAAACTACTCCTAGGTTTGATTAATGAGTTATTAAGAGGTTTTGGTAACATCCATCGACTATCCTTTATCCTAATTGAGAATTTTTCGATCTAGGAATCATATCACTGGTTGGATCAGGAAGTTTATTGGAGATATGAGGATCGTTCTTAGTATTGTGAATCCCATTGAATTTTATTATGACAATAATGATTCGATTGCGCAAGTAAAGGAACTTCGATCATACAAAAAATCTACGTGGTTAAACACTTTTATTTGATAAGAGAAATTATTTATAGATGAGACGTGAAGATAAACAAAAATCGATAGATTATAATACCGTCGACTCGTTGACGAAACCACTCTATTCGTTAAAAAGCATGACAGTAATGTAGTATAAAAATTAGATGCCTATTGAATTGATCATAAAACTAATAAAATTATTGGTTGCGATATTTTAGAATAATCCGTTATATGATACTTAAACTTGTATTGATCAGTTTGTTAAACTGGTCATGCACACATTTCCATTTGACACCTATCACAATGATAAACCGATGGAGCGGGTGAAAAATCAATATAAACCGTAGGATCGACGAAAAGCCAAAGTCAACGGTTACGACAGGGAAAAAATTTCATCGCGTGACCATGCAATTGCAAAGGGTGACAATGATAATGATAATCCTAGTGGATAAAAAGTTAATACTATTTTTTTGTTGTTGCTCGAATTAGTCCATAATACGACGAAGGTACTGGTCTTGGTTTTCGTTTTTGTAAAATATTATTAGATATTTGTTATGATTTAATACTTAGAATTATAAATATATAGGAACCCAATATAATTTTGTAAGAGAGAATCTAAAAAAAAATACTAAACTTTTTAGTTTTGAAAAAAAAAACACTAAACTTTTTAATTACTTTTCTGCGATTATAAAAAAAAATCTGAACTTTTTTAGTGATAAAAATATATATGAACTTTTTTCAATTATAAAAAAAACTAAATAAAATAATATGACGTATTTGTATGTTATTGTGTCACGTCATTTTATTTATTTTGATAATTATAAAAGATTAAATATTTATTTTATCAAACTTAAAAATAAAATAAAAAATTTATTATTTTTTTTTAAATTTGAAAGTTTGGTATTTTTTTTTGGGATCTTCGCATTTTGTAATTAATTCTTGATCCATTTGTGACAAATTTCCTTGAACTTGCTTTGTGCGACTCTGTTTCCAGACGACATTTGAATTTGGGCCTATCTAGATCAATAAAGCCCAATAAAACTATATTTTCATTGAATAATATTTTTCAATACAAGTTAAATAATTGGATTTTGATTTTGACAAATAAAACAAAAGTAAATTCGCAACTGGTATGGGAACGACAAGATTTCAATTCAACCACTCCTCTAGTTGTTTTTTTTTTGTTTGAATGGACACAGTACAGAGCAGAGGAAAAGGCCCAAAATTCAGAAGCTCGTAATTTTTATTTCCCGGGGCGTTAATTGCTAAATCACCAAATCGGCAAATCCACCGTCGCTCTCCCTCTCGTGCGCGCCCAAGTCGCCTTCTTTCTCTGGTATTTCTCCGATTGTCTTCTCTCTCTCTCTCTCGCTCGCTCTCTCTCTCTCTCTCTCTCTCTCGTTCGTCTTTGCTTGTCTCACTTCTCCGATTCACCTAGGTGCTTGCGGCTGCGGCCGAAAGGCGATCCAACCAGATTGGTGAGTCGTCTCAATTGCTATGGAATTGTATGGATCGTTTTGCTGGTCCGATCCGTGTTTACTCTCTTTCGGCATTGGTCTCTTGGTTTTCTTCCCTTTTTGTTTTCTAAATCGACTTGTAATATTTTCCGTGCATATACGTGGTAATGTGTGTATTTGTAGGAAATCTGGCAGCTTTCTGGCCGATCTTCGTTAAGATCTGCATAGGTCTAGGGCAGAGATCTCATATTCAATGTTTTGCTGAAGGTTTCTTGTGCCTGGGCGTACAAATCGTAAACTGGACAATGCATGTTCCGGTTATTTCTATGCAAATAGTTTCATTTCTAATGTGTCACTATTAGTAGATCCGAGTGAACATATGATTTCTTTGTCCAAGCCCATCTTTTTCCCTTCTCTGCTTTAGTTGTCAACGCAGTTTTTTCTACCAAGGGGTCCGAATGTTCTCTTGGACTAAACTTATTCTTGATTTCTGGTTTGTTTATCAGGTGGTGGGTGAGAGAAAGCTGTGAATGACTGTTCCGTAGGTTCTCCTTGCGTTAATAACATGGAAGAAGATGAAGAAAAGAAGCTCACAGAAGCTTCTGATAGACATTCTGATGTGGCCGAATTACCTAGTTCTGTAGGGAATAGGATAGAAGCGTTTGATCAGGAGAATTCTGGTTCTGTTCGGGATGACAATTCTGGGGTAGGACAGATTGCCACAGCGTCACAAGGGATCAGTTCGTTTGATGCTGTCCTCAAGGATGACCATTTTGAACAGGTCTCTTTGGGAGATCAAGATAAGGCTGCAACTGAACCACAGGACGACCTTACAGAGTCCGGAAGAGCTTCCTTCTCTGAATATGGGAGGTCTTCATTTGGTGGCACTGAAGGGAAGCTTTCATCGAAGACACAGGAGGTGCAATATGGTTCTGGCCCTAAGGATAATGAGCAAAGTGATCGGTTTTCAAGCGCTGGGCTAGAAAGAGAGATATCTTATTCCATGAAGCAGTCTCACTCATCAAATACTCTGGATTCCTTTCACCACCCTGAATCTGGATATTCCCCAGTTCATTCCCCTCAGAGGCCTAGACCAAAAGCTGCAATGCCAAATGTTTCTCCAGAATTATTGCATCTAGTGGATTCAGCCATCATGGGGAAGCCTGAAAGCTTAGAAAAACTAAAGAATATTGTAAACGGTATGGAGAGTTTTGGCTCTGGAGAGGATCCAGAGACAATTGCTTTCTTAGTTATTGATTCACTTCTTGCGACAATGGGTGGAGTTGAGAGTTTCGAAGAGGATGAAGATAGCAACCCTCCCAGTGTGATGTTAAATTCTCGTGCTGCCATTGTTGCCGGTCAGCTTATTCCTTGGCTTCCTTGCTTAGGTGACAGTGTCAATTTTATGTCTCCTAGGACCCGCATGGTGCAAGGATTACTAGCTATCTTACGTTCTTGCACGAGAAACAGAGCTATGTGCTCGTTGGCAGGGTTGCTGGGAGTTCTTTTGCGAGCGGTTGAGGATATAGTATCCAGGGATGTCAATACAAAATGGAAAGCAGCCGCTTTGTTTCACTGCATTCAACATTTAGCTGGGCACTCTATTAGTGTCTGTGATTTGCATAAATGGCTTCAAATTATTAAACAAACTCTTACAACGGTGTGGTCAAGTCCTCTGATGCATGCTTTGGAGAAGGCAATGAGTGGAAAGGAGTCAAGGGGACCGGCATGCACATTTGAGTTTGATGGTGAAAGCTCTGGCTTGCTTGGTCCTGGTGAAAGTCGTTGGCCCTTTACCAATGGCTATGCTTTTGCAACGTGGATCTATATTGAATCTTTTGCTGACACATTAAATGCTGCAACTGCCGCAGCTGCAATTGCTGCAGCTGCAGCGGCCAAGTCAGGGAAATCATCTGCAATGTCAGCTGCAGCGGCTGCAAGTGCGCTTGCCGGTGAGGGTACTGCTCACATGCCACGTTTATTCAGCTTTTTGTCTGCTGATAATCAGGGAATAGAAGCATATTTCCATGCACAGTTTTTGGTGGTTGAGAGTGGTAGTGGGAAAGGAAGAAAGGCGTCTCTGCATTTTACTCATGCATTTAAGCCGCAGTGTTGGTATTTTATTGGCCTGGAGCATACCTGCAAGCAGGGACTTTTAGGGAAAGCAGAGAGTGAACTCAGGCTGTATATTGATGGGTCCTTGTATGAAACTCGTCCTTTTGAATTTCCTCGTATATCCAAGCCGCTTTCATTCTGCTGCATTGGAACCAACCCTCCTCCTACGATGGCTGGTCTACAACGTCGTCGTCGTCAATGTCCTTTATTTGCTGAGATGGGACCAGTTTATATATTTAAGGAATCGATTGGTCCTGAAAAAATGGCACGGTTGGCGTATAGAGGTGGGGATGTTTTGCCTTGTTTTGGTAATGGGGCAGGCATTCCTTGGTTAGCCACAAATGACCACATCCGTAGCAGAGCAGAGGAAAGCAGTCTTTTGGATGCAGAGATTGGAGGATACATCCATCTGCTTTACCACCCCTGTCTGCTTAATGGACGGTTTTGTCCAGATGCTTCACCTTCTGGAGCAACAGGTGTCTATATTTATTCTCCCTGCTATTTTCTTGTTCCATGATCAAATCTTTTTATGATAAATGACTCACTTCGATAGAAAGGCTAGTACCTGTTAGATTCTCACTTGGTTCATTTTTTAGTTTCGTTCATCTGTTCTCTCGTTCAACGACCTCCTTTTCCCTCCTTCATGAATGCCTTCTGTCTTTTGCAGTTTCTCTCATGCATAATATACAAACTGTCTTGTACTAACTTCATTCTTATTTTATGTTGTTGTTATGTACCTGTCTTAGGAGTTAAGGAAATCATAAGCCCCCTTTCTGTCTGTATGTTGAACTGGTTTGTTGTTTGCTTTACCCTTACTTTGCAAATTCCCCCTTTTTCTTTGTTAAGGCATTCTAAGACGGCCAGCTGAGGTTCTTGGACAAGTCCATGTTGCTACGAGAATGAAGCTGATGGAGTCCCTCTGGGCACTAGGTTATGGAGGACCCATGTCTTTACTGCCTCTGACTGTTAGCAATGTGCATAAAGATAGCCTTGAACCATTACCAGGAAGTCTTCCATTGTCTTCGGCTACAGCTGCTCTTGCTGCACCTATATTCCGAATTCTCTCTGTTGCTATTCAACATCCCGGGAACAATGAAGAATTGTATCGCAACCGTGGGCCTGAGATTCTGGCCAGAATTCTCAGTTATCTTCTACAGTCACTTGCATCTCTTGATCGGAATCAAGGTGGAGTAGGAGATGAGGAACTAGTTGCTGCCATTGTTTTACTTTGCCAATCTCAGGAGATCAATCATGCTCTTAAAGTGCAGCTCTTTAGTACGCTGCTGTTAGATCTGAAGATATGGAGTTTGTGCAATTATAGGCTCCAGAAAAAGCTTTTGTCAACCCTTGCAGATATGGTATTCACTGAAGCGTCAGCCATGAGGAATGCCAATGCAATGCAGATGCTTCTAGATGGATGTCGAAGATGTTACTGGATGGTTCGTGAAAGGGACTCTGTGAACACATTTTCTCTTGATGAAGATACACGTCAAATGGGGGAAGTTAATTCCTTGGTTGATGAACTTTTGGTGATTATTGAACTACTAATGGGTGCGGCATCTCCTTCATTGGCTGCCGTTGATGTCGGTCGATTACTTGGCTTCATAACTGACTGCCCACAGCCAAATCAGGTAGCGTAGTCCCGTTCTATATTTTCTTAACACATATTTGCTTCTGGTCGTCGGACAACTATTTGTAATTGTCCATTGATAAGGTTTTACTTCACCATCTAAAACATCTTTCTTATCCATCTTCGGTTGTCTTGGATGAGAATTTGCTCTTTTTAATGTTCAGTTGTGGTTCTCTCCGTCTATGCTTATTGCATGTAGAAAAACCAACCCATCCTTTCTTTGCAATGTTCTGGCTATATAGTCAAGGCATAGCATCTTTGTTGCCTTTTAGCAAATTTGATGTCACTATTACACTTTAACTTAAAGAAACCATCTTCGCAACTTTAGCAGTATTGAGTGTGAGAGGATGATTTTACAGATTGCAGTTGTATTTGGTAGTGGAAAACCATGGTAATTGTTATATTAATCGTTACATATGTGTCATCCAGCAGCCTTTCTTTTCTGTAATATGTAGTATTTTCGTACTGAAATTGTTCCATCATTGTCTTTCTTTAGGTTGCAAGGGTATTGCATCTGATGTATAGGCTGGTTGTGCAGCCAAATGCTGCTAGAGCTAAGACATTCGCAGCGGCATTTATATCATCCGGTGGAATAGAAACATTTCTTGTTCTTCTGCAGAGAGAAACTAAAACTGGTGATTACGATATTCTAGAATCTCTGGGTAAGAGTGCCCCAGACTTACCACCTGACCAAAGTGAACAGAGTCAGTCCAATGGGCCTGGGTTGTTAAAGCAGATGGATTCAGACCTATTAGACATAGAGAGTGACTCTGGTCTTCCTGCTCCTGATGACAATTGTGATCAGGGTGATAACGTAGGATCTTTAAAGGAAGCAGACGCAGTTCAACAAGAAAACAAGCATGGATACGAGCATTCTGTTCATGACAGTGGCTCATTTTCCATCTCCGATTCCATAAATACTGGGAGAGCATCACCCGTTTCTGAAAACGGTGGTATAAGTCTTTCGATAAATGCAGATAACACAAGAAATAGTGTGTACAATGTTGACAATAGCGATGGAATTGTGGTCGGGATCATCAGATTGATTGGTGCATTAATATCAAATGGGCACCTGACATTTGACTCAGGTGTTCGTTCTGATGTGCCGAATAACCTCCTGGGCAGCGGACTCAACGAAAATGGTGGTACAATGTTTGATGATAAAGTCGCATTGCTTCTATTTGCTCTGCAGAGAGCGTTTCAAGCAGCTCCAAACCGGCTAATGACTGACAATGTGTACACAACTTTGCTTGGGGCCACGGTATGCAGTGTTCTTTATTATTGTTTCTGCTTAATTTGTTTGTGAACGAACTGTTCTAAAGTCAGATATTTGAGCAAATCTTTTCTGATTGCCACCATTCAATTTGTTATAAATTTGATGACAAGAAGGGAGAGCATATGCTATTTTCTGTATCTAGAAAATATTGGTGTGGTGTTGCAGAGCTCTTACATTTTTTTTACCTTATTACTAAGGGACACAACTTAATGGAAAACGTTTTTTTGGAAAGGAGCTTCCCATGGGGTTGTCCTTGATCTATTCATAATTTGATACTATATTTATTATGGTACATTTTCAAAAGTCAGCAATTGATTGTGAGATTTTTTGTTTTTTGGTGCTACAGTCTGCTTCAGAGTTTAGTATTAAATTATAATCTTAGTGAAAAACCCTAGTTTTCTTTTGCAGATTAATGCTTCGTCAACTGAGGATGGCCTGAACTTTTACGATTCAGGTCATCGTTTTGAACATGCTCAACTCCTGCTAGTCCTCTTAAGGTCTCTTCCATTTGCATGTAGGGCTTTGCAAAGCCGAGCACTTCAGGTATTTATGTCATGGTTGAATATGTCTTCTGCCAGTCCACGTATTTACAAATAAAGAAACAGAGAGTGCCCCGAAATGTCCCTTTAAAGGTGCTTCAGATTGTCTTAACTTTGGTTACTATTTTTGTTAACCTATTAAACACCTTTTGAGGAATTTGTTTTACCGGACAGTTATCATGAGAGCTGAATGAATCTTTGGTCATCTATCTGCAACTTTATTTTGCGGTGACCTTTTAAAAGTTTTCACTTGTTCAGTGCCCTCTGCATTTGATATCATTCTCTGAAATGTCTCTTTCTATATCAGGATCTTCTATTTTTGGCTTGTAGTCATCCGGAAAATAGGAATAGTCTGACAACAATGGAGGAGTGGCCTGAATGGATCTTGGAAATCCTTATTTCGAACTATGAGGTGCAATTCAAACTTCTATTGTTTTTCTTCCATGAGTTGTTGTAATATTGCTGGGCCAATTAGGTTGTTTCCCTTGCTAGTTTTCAGAAGTGAACTTGACACTTTTGGCTGGTTAATTCTGGTCCATATCTGTTGTAGCTCTGACCGAATTTGCTACTATCATGTGTACGCACAGAAGGATGCAGGGAAGCAGTCTGCTTCGGGTGGTTCTGCGGAGGTGGAAGATCTCATCCACAACTTCTTAACCATAATGTTGGAGCATTCAATGCGCCAGAAGGATGGTTGGAAGGTATGTTTGTTTGTTTTGAAATGTTTACTGGAGAAGTTCCACTTAACCTTTTCCTGAATATTGTTTTCATATATTTTACTCTTGCATTCCATTCCTTTTTCAGGATATTGAGGCTACAATTCATTGTGCAGAGTGGCTATCTATTGTTGGTGGATCTAGCACTGGAGAGCAACGAATTAGGTACTTCCTTGTACTACTGCACCATTTTTTCACACTTTTCTTGTTGAAAAAAGCCTTTTCCCAAGTTCTATTATGTTTCAGCCGGTTATTTGGTCATCTCTTTTTGGCTGGAGATATTTCTCTTGCCTATTTTTTTGTACTATAGTCTCTCTTTCAACATACTTTGAGAAGTCTGTCAGAGTCCAGTAAAGCGTCTTTTTATAATTTAAACACTATTTAAGCTCTTATTTTTTCAAAGGCGTGAGGAGTCATTACCAATCTTCAAAAGAAGGCTTCTGGGTGGATTGCTAGACTTTGCTGCCAGAGAGCTGCAGGCTCAGGTAACTCCTGTCCTTATTGTTTGTTGTTTTATCGTGTAGTATGTCAGGGAGAACCAATGGGAGATGCCTTAATGTCTTCCATGTCTTGTCAGCCCCCTTCCCCTTAAAGACCTTTTGTCATTGGAGTTATTTTATGGATATTTCAATCCTTTATAGAGGAAATGTGAAGTTCGATTTACACTTACATAGTCGTAGTTAAACATTCAAAATTGAGTTTAGTGATCAGAAAATAATTCTGTGAACCTTTTTTTGAGTTATTACTAAATAGTAACTAGTTGCACCATATGTTTCACCCTCCTAGTGCTAATACCTGGTGACAACCAGCATATCATTCTTAATCTTATATAATATTTTACCCCTGCAGACTCAAGTTATTGCTGCAGCTGCTGCTGGTGTTGCAGCAGAGGGTTTAGCTCCAAAGGAGGCAAAGGCAGGAGCAGAAAATGCTGCTCAGCTTTCTGTGTTTCTGGTGGAAAATGCAATAGTGATTTTGATGCTTGTCGAAGATCATCTGCGATTACAAAGCAAACAGGCTTGTGCATCGCATGCTGTTGATGCTTCTCCATCACCTCTTTCTCTTGTCTCTCCTCTGAACAGCCGTCCAAATACGCTGGCACCAATTGGGGAATTATCAGAGATTTCCAGTAGTCGTGTTTCAGTCTCTAGTAATTCAGGGGGAGTCCCTTTAGATGTACGTGCGTCATATTCTGAAACATCTAATTTTTGTGAATTGGTACTTGCTAGATTTAGCTTCCATTTCTCTCGCAATGACAGGGTGATTTTCATGAATCATGCTGATAAACTTTAATTTTCTGATAATTTATAAATGCACATGTTTTGTACATTGGATAGCAGATGTTGGCTGTAGGCTAAGTGTTAAAGTTTGGCTGAAAATACAATTTGTTATTAATTGTGTTTATTCTGCAGTAGATCACGCTTTCTGTCTTCAGGAAACTCACCTTAATTTGGTTTTTGTTAGGTGCTTGCTTCAATGGCTGATGCAAGTGGACAGATATCTGCGGCAATAATGGAGCGTCTAACAGCTGCAGCTGCAGCTGAGCCTTATGAATCAGTTTCATGTGCTTTTGTTTCTTATGGCAGCTGTGCCATAGATTTGGCTGAGGGATGGAAGTATAGGAGTCGATTGTGGTATGGTGTTGGCCTCCCTTCTAAATCTACTTGTTTTGGTGGTGGTGGCAGTGGTTGGGACTCCTGGAAATCCACTTTAGAAAAAGATGCTAACGGAAACTGGATTGAACTTCCTTTGGTTAAAAAATCCGTATCCATGCTTCAAGCTTTGCTGCTAGATGAGTCTGGTCTTGGTGGGGGCCTAGGAATAGGTGGAGGATCAGGTACAGGGATGGGAGGAATGACGGCTCTCTACCAGTTACTGGATAGTGACCAACCTTTCTTATGCATGCTCCGTATGGTGCTCTTGTCTATGAGGGAAGACGACTATGGTGAAAATAGTACATTGATGAGAAATTTAAGTTCTGAAGATGGTTTCTCTGGTGGATTGCATCGTCCCTCAGGAAACATAGTCTCATTAGATAACAGTTCTCATATGTCAGTGCGGCAATCACGATCAGCTTTATTGTGGAGGTAAACTAAATGACATCTTTTATCTTCCCCCAACATGGCTTTGCATTTTAGATAATCCACCTGCATATACTTTCCATCAGAATTCCTGCATGCTGTTACTAGGGACTATGGAGCAGATCCATCATCCAGTATAGTCCTGTTGGTTCAATTGTACACAAAAACTGATTGTGGGTCAGTCACGATGATGACCATTATGCTGTGTAAAACTGTAAATTTAAGATTAGATTTTTCCCAGCATTAGAAAGCATGACATTATTGGCATCATTTAGGAGTTTGGTTTTCTAGCCTGCCTTTTCATGTTTGTTCACTTTAATTCTGCAGTTACCTAGAGAACTAAATTTGAGTGTTTATGTTTTTCAGTGTGCTCTCTCCTCTCCTAAACATGCCAATTTCTGATTCAAAGCGGCAGAGAGTGTTGGTTGCTGCATGTGTTCTTTATTCCGAGGTTAGTTCTCGCCTAAATCATTTTGTCTTGCTCAGTTATGTTTTGGCCTCATATTTCCATGCTTGTTTTGGATAACCAATTGGAAAGTGGACATCTTCCCTTTATTTCTGCGAATGCTAGTCTCATTTCTTTCATTTTATTTTCAATTCCTGATTACAGCAGACGTACGTTGCAGGTATGGCATGCTGTGAGCAGGGATAGGAGACCACTCCGTAAGCAGTACCTTGAGGCTATTTTGCCACCCTTTGTTGCAGTCCTTCGGAGATGGAGACCACTTTTGGCTGGCATTCATGAACTTGCCACTTCTGATGGTTTCAATCCCCTCGTTGTTGATGATCGTGCCTTGGCTGCTGACACACTTCCCGTGGAGGTTGCAGAAAATTGATGACACTCCCTTTAGTTGCCACATTAGTTGTTTTGCTCTGATTGGCCTGACATTGCGGCAAAACTTTTTGCCTTAAAGGTTTATGTTAGCTTCAATATCTTTGCTGCTTGAGTAATTGTTTTGAGCAATCCATTCTTTTTATTTTCTTTTCCTTTTTAGGCTGCTCTTTCTATGATCACTCCGGAGTGGGCTGCTGCTTTTGCATCGCCACCTGCTGCATTGGCACTGGCCATGATAGCCGCAGGGGCAGCTGGTTGGGAAGCCCCAGCTCCTCCAGCACCTTCACATCTTAGGCGAGACTCGTCATTGCTTGAGCGTAAGACCGCGAGACTTCATACCTTTTCAAGCTTTCAGAAACCATTGGACGTTCCAACCGATAGCACACCAGCTCGGCCAAGAGACAAGGCTGCAGCAAAAGCGGCAGCCTTGGCGGCGGCACGTGATCTTGAACGGAATGCAAAGATAGGTTCAGGAAGAGGTCTCAGTGCTGTTGCAATGGCCACATCTGCACAACGAAGGAATGCCAGTGATATGGAGCGTTTGCAGAGATGGAATATTTCTGATGCCATGGGCGTAGCCTGGATGGAATGTCTTCAACCAGTGGACACAAAATCAGTCTATGGAAAGGATTTTAATGCTTTGTCCTACAAATTTATTGCCGTACTAGTAGCAAGCTTTGCTTTAGCACGTAACATGCAGAGATTAGAGGTTTGCTTTCTGCCTATGTTACACTTTATGGTCTTCTAGAGTGTTGCATTCTAAATACAATTGGTGTTGATACAACTTCCTTGCCAGATTGACAGGCGTATACAAGATGATATCATAGTGAGGCATCGACTATGCAATGGAATTCGTGGTTGGCGCAAACTCGTTCATTATTTGGTTGAAATGAGATGCTTTGTTGGGCCTTTTGGAGATCATTTTTGCTGTCCTGAATACGTACGTTACAGTATAATGTGTTTTGTTAAATTTTGGATTTAGTCAATTTTTCACACCAATGTAGTGCCGTGAAATATGCAGGTTTTCTGGAAGCTGGACTCTATGGAAAGTTCTGCAAGGATGAGACAGTGTTTAAGCAGGAACTATTCTGGAACTGATCATCTCGGGGCAGCAGCAAACTACGATGATCAGACAGAGATGAAAAAGAGTCAAGATGGTTTAGGTTCTCCATCGAATGCCCCTGTTCTTTCTGCGGAAGCAATATCAATGGAAGTGGTGTATGAAGAAGATGAACAAGGAGAGAGTGATCATCTTGATAGCAAAGACAATTATGGAAAACATGGTCGAGAAAATGAACAGAGGATGTCTGGATCTCATGATCATGCAGTGAGAATGTCAACTGAAACTAGTGTTCCTCAACCTTTGAGTGCACAAGATATGGTCCGAGATTCTTCGGCAGTAGCACCAGGATTTGTTCCAAGTGAACATGATGAAAGGATTCTTCTTGAGCTTCCTTCATCTATGGTCCGACCTCTACAAGTTGTGAAAGGAACGTTTCAGGTACGTTTGGCTAAGTTGATCTTTTTGTGACATCTACATATATCCCATTGATGACCTAGGGAAAAATAGAGATAATCGCCATCCCGACTTTTGTAGATACCATTGCAATCTAAAATTGTAGCCTGTCGATATGCAGAGTGGAAATGGCTCATAGATTATCAATATTCCTTTTCTTGTGTGAATTTGTGGTTGCTGATTGTAATTTTTTTGCCTTTTTCAGATCACAACAGGGCGAATAAATTTTATCGCCGACAGAGAAAGCCAAAGTTTGACTGGTAAATCAGATAGTTCTTCTGAAGCAGGAGACCGAGAAAAGGATCGCAGTTGGCTGATGTCTTCTGTGCATCAGATTTATAGCCGAAGGTAAAGTATTATCATCATCAACATCTTCTGTCAAGCTTATTTTGTTCTGATTATCTTCTGTTTTATTAAATTTTAATGTAACATATTTAGCTAATTATTTAGGACATTTCAGTTTCTCCAACCACGCTATGAAACTTTTCATGTACAAATGAATTTAGGAAGAATTTTGTGGCATTGAATTCTTTAATGTACAAGCTGATTGGCAGTCAACTGCTCTGCGTTGCTTGAGCAGAATGTTGTCATTTTTTTTCCAAGCTTCTCCACCAGCCAGACATTTTTTTCTAGTCGCAACTGAATTTTTCTTTTTTTTTTTTGTTATGTTTTCCTCCTTCCTTATGAGTTGTGTTTCTCATATGATTTGTCACGGTGATTGAGGATCTATTTATCTATGTTTGTTCATCTCCTTCACAGATATCTCCTGAGGAAGAGTGCTCTGGAGCTCTTTATGATCGACCGATCAAACTTCTTCTTTGATTTCGGGGTATCTAAAGATAAACACTTCCTAGGTTATGAGATATTTTTTGTTTTTATCTTGGAAATATCTGCCTGCTGTAGCTATAATTCTTTTTTTGTTGAAATTTCTTGATGACAACCACAGAATACTGAGGGACGAAGAAATGCATATCGAGCTATCGTTCAAGCAAGGCCTCCTCATCTGAATAATATTTACCTAGCAACCCAAGTAAGTATTTCCCTTGTTAGCATGTATTGTTTAGCTTTTGAAATGCCCTTGGTCCATCATTCTTGATTGTAGGCTTGGTAAATCAAGCTAAACTGAGAGGACTTTCCTTTATATGCTGCAAATCTTAATTGAATCCTTTCCTTTTTAGAGGCCGGAACAGCTTTTAAAAAGAACTCAGTTAATGGAGCGCTGGGCTAGATGGGAGGTACCAAGGATTCGTACTCATCTCATCATGAAATATTTTATCTTATCCTTTCCTGGGCATAACTATAACAGAGAGCTAACCACATCTGCTTTGCTGCACCCTTTTCACAGATCAGCAATTTCGAGTACTTAATGCAGCTCAATACGCTAGCTGGGCGTAGTTATAATGACATTACTCAGGTGGACTTTATGCACCTGATCGTATTCTTTCTCTTCTGAACCCTCTTAATATCGTATGCTTTTGGCTGACCTTGGTAGATTTTGTGATCCTCGGCAGTATCCTGTTTTCCCGTGGATCATATCTGACTACAGTTCTGAAAGTATCGATCTTTCAAATCCATCGACCTACAGAGATCTATCCAAGGTAGTTTTCTTTGTAGTTTGCTCCCCTTTTGTTACTAACCTTTTGTGTGGTGATCTACCAACCTGAGAAAAAGCTTGTTGTAATGCGGATCTGTATTTGAGCAGCCTATTGGTGCTTTGAACCCAGAGCGTCTAAAGAAATTTCAGGAGCGATATTCTAGCTTTGACGATCCAATCATCCCCAAATTCCATTATGGTTCCCATTACTCAAGTGCTGGAGCTGTAGGTTCTCTTCTCTATAATATCTGCTGTAATTTTATTGTCTCCTCATTTTTTTCCCTTTTAAGATTTTGTTTCACTTTTTTCTGTTAAAAAAAGAACTGGGTCGAGTTTGCAGTTTTATGAAGGCCACAGCAGATGCTTTATCATTATTTTCCTTGTGCACAGGTGTTGTACTATCTGACTAGAGTTGAGCCTTTTACAACCCTTTCTATTCAACTGCAAGGTGGAAAATTTGATCATGCAGACCGCATGTTTTCAGACATTGCAGCCACTTGGAATAGTGTTCTTGAGGAAATGAGTGATGTGAAGGAGTTGGTATGTATTGTTTTCCCCCAAAAGTATCATATGGTGGTCTTTATCTGCCGTTTGTCTGGAATTTAGGAGCCTAGCTGGATTCAGGCCACCACATTTTGTGAAACAGGTTCCGGAGTTGTTTTACCTTCCTGAGATGCTGACCAACGATAACTCGATCGACTTTGGTATTACACAACTGGGAGAAAAGCTTGGTATGCTCATGTTTCTCTTTGTTGTCCGAGAGGATTAATTTGTGTGCCAATATAAAACGGAACCTTTCCCTTTCTGACATGGTTTTAATGCATTAGATGGTGTGAAACTTCCTCCTTGGGCCAAAAACCCAGTTGATTTTGTACACAAGCAACGAATGGCCCTTGAGAGCGAACATGTGTCTGCACATTTGCATGAGTGGGTCGATCTCATATTTGGGTAGGTCTTTCTTCTTAACTCATAGTCAGTCAACACACTTTCCCCATAATCTGGTTTTTTCCCTTTTGCTGAGTGTCAACAAAAACTGTCTAGACAAAATTTTCTTTACTAAGATAGTTAAAGGACTTCTGAGCTTTTCTTTTTTCATGAACTTATTCATCTAGGTATAAGCAACGTGGCAAGGAAGCTATACTGGCAAACAATGTTTTCTTCTACATTACATATGAGGGGACCGTTGATATTGATAAGATCACAGACCCGGTAAGTTAATTTTGTTGTGCAGTTGTGGTTGCCCCTGGTTTTGGCATGAATCAGTTTCCGTTAACTTGCCAATGAACATTTGTTGAAGGTACAACAACGTGCTACACAAGACCAGATTGCTTATTTTGGACAAACACCGTCCCAGCTCTTGACTGTCCCTCACATGAAACGAATTCCGCTGAAAGATGTTCTTCATATGCAGGTAATGCGGATGTCAATTCCTTCGTTGGCCATATAACAGGGTTTATGAAAAAAAGGTTTTGGACCGGGTTTTATTTTCATTCACCACAACCGATAGCGGTTATATGCATGATACTAGTGGATATAGGAAAACATCATTATTTAATCTAGTGCATTGTCCTCACAGATGTAGGAGATAAATATACAAATACTATTAGTGCTTATCTGGTGTGGCGCTGAAATTTAGCCATTTGAAATTGACAAAATGCTTTTAATTCTTGTCAGACCATCTTTCGGAATCCAAAAGAGATCAAGCCATATGCTGTTCCTTCACCCGAACGCTGCAACTTACCTGCCTCAGCCATACATGCATCTTCAGACACGGTCGTGATTGTTGACATGAACGTCCCAGCAGCACATGTGGCACAGCACAAGTGGCAGCCAAACACCCCTGATGGCCAGGGTACTCCTTTCCTCTTTCATCATGGAAAAGCAACAACAACCTCAACTGGTGGAACTTTAATACGCATGTTCAAGGGTCCAGTCAGTTCTGGTCCTGATGATTGGCAATTCCCTCAGGCACAAGCATTTGCTTCATCAGGGATTAGAAGTTCAGCGATCGTTGCAATTACTAGTGATGGAGAAATTATCTCAGGTAGCAATTATAAGATATCTTTTTCGCGAAGAAGTTTGCTGATAATTCCTTTTATCATTTATCGCTAACTCATACATTTTTATCAGGTGGGCATGCTGATAACAGTGTCAAGCTGATCTCATCTGATGGAGCTAAAACATTGGAAACTGCTTTCGGGCACTGCGCCCCTGTAACTTGTCTGGCTCTGTCCCCGGATCATAGTTTCCTTGTGACAGGCTCACGGGACACAACTGTGTTGCTGTGGAGAATTCACAAGGGCCCCACTTC
This sequence comes from Tarenaya hassleriana, assembly GCF_000463585.1. Classification (NCBI taxonomy): domain Eukaryota; kingdom Viridiplantae; phylum Streptophyta; class Magnoliopsida; order Brassicales; family Cleomaceae; genus Tarenaya; species Tarenaya hassleriana. Next base: position 366,774 of record NW_010967884.1, on the reverse strand, counting down.
TGGGACAAGCATGTCTGAGCAGTCAACTGGCTCAGGAATGTCATCCTTCGCCACAGGCAGCAGGAAAAAATGTCGAATCGAAGGACCAATACAAGTACTTCGTGGCCATCGAAGAGAAATACTTTGTTGTTGTGTTAGTTCAGATCAAGGAGTTGTTGTTTCGTCCTCGGAATCCTCAGATATTCTATTGCATTCCGTAAGAAAAGGGCGGCTGATCAGACGGTTAGGTGGAGTGGAGGCACATGCTCTGTGCATTTCATCCGAGGGGGTTATAATGGCCTGGAACAGATCGGAGAATTCTATTAGCGCTTTCTCCATCAACGGGATTCTGATTGCCAAAGCCAATCTCCCTTTCTCTTGTAGCATCAGTTGCATGGAAATATCTATGGACGGCCAAAATGCCTTGATTGGGATTAACTCGACTTCCAGTGATGATGTTTCGAGAAGTGATAATAGCATGGCTTTGAGTCCAAAGATACCAGCAAGTGAAGATTCATTAAATCAAACCGAGGAGATTGGTAGACTGGATATCTCATCTCCTTCAATTTGCTTCCTCAACCTATACACACTCCAGGTATGATTTTTTTTTCCGAGTCTTTCTTTCTGGTTTTTGTATCAAATGCTTTGAAATTCTTGTTGATGTCTCTTGTTTTTATAGGTATTCCATGTGCTGAAGTTGGCCCAAGGACAGGATATAACCACAATGACTTTGAACACCGACAACACTAATCTTTTAGTTGCCACTGCAGATAAACAGTTGATAATCTTCACTGATCCAGCTGTAAGTTTTTTCACACTTGTTCTCATTTGAGCTCTTTTAGTTAACTTTTTACATAGTTGCTACTGTTTGGTATGTTAGTAGGGCAGTAAAAACTCTGCATTTACGAAGGTTAGAGAATCACTTATAATTTCTTCGATTCGCTGGTTGTAGAAAGTCCTTGTTAATGAGTTTGTGATCTTAACCCCATATTTGTTCTGGAGTCAAGGGATCAGAGATTGTAGAGCACAAGAAAGGAGACACTTCCTAACTTATAAATCCAAAAATTTACAAGAAAGAACCACTCAGCTACCCTAACTCATTGATCTCTCTGCATAAATTGTTTTTCCCAGTTAAGCTTGAAGGTGGTGGATCAGATGCTGAAGCTTGGCTGGGAAGGATAAGGGGTCAGCCCCTCGATAAAATCTTAGCAATCCACGTGTCATTGTGCCGTTGAAACTCCGAAGTTGCAGTACCATCCGTAGAACCTAAAATCAGATGCCCTGCGCTTGGAAGTCAGGTTTTGGACGTGTGCTTTTGTCTTGTCTTGGCGAGGTGTAAAATTATATTTGACTCCCAGCCTTCCAGAGATAAATCAGGTTGAAGCAGCATCATCACAGGCCTACGCCCAGCTTGAAGCCTATACCATTGTTTTATTTTATTTTGCTATATTTTTTTTTTGGCCCAATTTGAGTTTTTTTCCTTTTTTTTTGGGATGGAACATACGAGTCATTCATTTTCTTTTGATTTTTTGTGTGATAGGTAACCTCGGAAAGACATACATATGTTCATTTTATTACATCCATTTAGTTCACTGCATCAGATGTTGCTCACATAACTTATTATATTTTAAAGGTAAAATCCCATATTAATGTCTTAACATTATAAAATACATGTCCAAGATATGGAAACCTTTACCTATTTAGCACTATATCCGGACGTTAATATGGCGTGTCGCATTCGGATGACGTCCTATATTGTTTTCTATTTTTCATTACACCCGCGTTCTGATATAGTGTGTCCTGTTTTCTATTTTTCACTATACCCAATTTCTGATATAATGTATCGTAAATAAAGCACGGTTATGTTATTTGAATTTATTGTATTGGTTTTAGTTTTGCTTGATATTTTTTTACCACAAAACCCCTCTTTTTTTTTTATCGAAATTTAGGATCAGATAGATAAGAACGAATTCGGTAGAGTTAAAAAAAAATTACAAAATTAATTTATGTAAAAAAATTTCAATTAAATTAACCATAATAATATAAGATATAATTGGTAAGAATTAATATATATTTTTACGAGATTAAATTTATGAGTAAATATTGTGAATAGCTATAAATAAATAATTAAATCAAAATATACCGAGGAATTTGTTTAGAAAATTGGCGAGTTGCCTGATAAAGATGACCAGTAACGATTGTGTAATATAATTTGTTTTTGCGTCCGTTGGTAATATGAATTATGATCTGTTCGTTTTTTTTCTAACTCTCACACGTGCGTTTCGGAAACGCGTTTTTACTGTTTACTAGGGTAAATTTCACATTTGCTAATTCTTTATAGTTTTGGGTGTTCTATGAAAACCCGATCGATTTCTCCGCTTTTTGTTAGCCTCTGTGATGAGTTTCCTCAGAGGTATAATAGATTCCTTCAGCTCAATTTTTAGAGAAGACGGCAATCCCTACGAACCTAAGCAGGGCCCAGCCGTCTCGAGTTCGGGATCCATGGACGGTGTTGTTGTTGAAGGAGCTCCGGTTTCTAACGAACGAACTGCTTATAAGCTCAAGGGCTACTTCGATTTGGCGAAAGAGGAGATCGCCAAGGGTGTTAGGGCTGAAGAGTGGGGTTTGCACGACGACGCGATTCTCCATTACAGAAACGCTCAGAGGATCCTGATCGAGGCCGGTTCAACGCCTGCCCCTTCGTATGTCAGTTCTAGGTACCGAACGTTCTGTTTAATTCTTTTTTTAAAAAGATTTTTGTCTTGATATTCGGGAATTTTGATTGGTTGTGACTTGTGGTAGCGAGAAAGAGAAGGTGAGATCGTACCGGCAGAAAATTTCCAAATGGCAGAATCAGGTTTCGGAGAGGTTGCAAGCTCTGGGCAAGCGAGCAGGTGATCATTTGATTTCAATTTTCTCTTGTTCAAACAGTAATCTTCTATGGCATATTGTGTGATATTGCTGATGTTTTGTCTTGCTTTTGTTTTTGCATCAATGGCATACTTTCTACAGGTGTTGGCACATCTGTGAACAAGGTACAATCTTGCCTTGCCAAAGCGTAGAAAACGTGGGTCTTTTTACGTCTGTTCCTTTATGAAGTTTAATTGTTAATGTAGCATCCGTAAGCATTGAGCACAAAACTTTTTGTCTTACGCGATCAATGACTTGTTCCGGGATGCAATCAACATGTTTTGTGCTGGATTATGTATGTTTTTGTGTTGGTATTGCAGTTAGAACTCATTACTTTTCTACTTTTGGCTTTTCTCCACCTCTGCAATTCTCTCCCTGTTCTTTGAATTTGCAGAGCACCATAGCATCTGCTCATTCAGCTTCAGTATCCTATACAGCATCAAAGTATGGAAGACGATCATCAGAAAAGGCTCCACATCCCAGTGGAAGCAATGTAGCGGCAAGGAATCAGAAAGACACTACTGGGAGCCTAAAACCTGTGCGAGAATCCGGGAATGGCTATGACGATAAGTTAGTAGAAATGATAAATACAACAATAGTGGATAGAAGTCCATCTGTGAAGTGGGAAGATGTTGGTGGGTCTCATTCTGACTATGACAAACTCGACATTTCTTTACATGCTAACCTTAGACTCGATGCTATATAGTGACTTTTCTGAATTATTTGCAGCTGGACTTGACAAAGCTAAACAAGCTTTAATGGAGATGGTTATTTTGCCTACCAAACGAAGAGATTTGTTCACTGGCCTCAGAAGACCAGCAAGAGGTAAACTCACTCTCGAGATTTTTTTTCGTGTTGGTCTTTCCAAACCCACCCTCAGCATTGTTTCATTATTCTTAGGTCTACTTCTCTTTGGTCCACCTGGCAATGGGAAAACAATGCTTGCCAAGGCAGTTGCTTCAGAGTCACAAGCAACATTCTTCAATGTCTCTGCATCTTCTCTGACATCAAAATGGGTGTGTATCCATCTCCACTCTGGGTCTATGTTGCCCGCTTTTGTAATCGGAATTGCTCCCTTGAAAGCTGGGCTTAGACCCTTTTCCACTTAAATTAAGAAACTTTCATGGGTTTCTCTTTACTGATCCAGGTTGGTGAGGCTGAAAAGCTAGTTCGAACTCTCTTCCAGGTTGCTGTCTCCAGACAGCCATCCGTGATATTCATGGATGAAGTACGGCATCATTGCACTTCCCTGGTTTATATGTTGACGGAAATATGTATCGTTCTAGACATATAATTTTGCAAGGATGAAAGTGCATTTATATAATGTAAATGCATTTAGCCAGATGCCTTGGCAAGAAACAATTATTGGAACTCTTAAAATATTATACCCATCCTTTTTATTGTTCTACATCAAAATCAATGTCATAGAAGACTGATAACCCCATTGTGCCTTAAAGTTTTGAATGTCTGTTTTGTTTTTTCTGGGTCACTAGATAGATAGTATCATGTCTACAAGATCGGTTAATGAGAACGAAGCAAGCAGAAGGTTGAAATCAGAATTTCTTGTACAGTTTGATGGAGTGGCTTCAAATCCTGATGATTTGGTGATTGTCATTGGTAAGCTTCCGTTACTCCCCTTGAACCATCATCTCCATGTCTGCCTTCTCAGAACAGCTTGAACCATTAGACCCAGCTTGAAATATGATCTTTCCCATGCTTCATTTTCTCCATTTGAATGTAAACGCTGGATCCCGTGTACTATTTGGTGTTTATGTTGGGTACAATTTCGTAGCTGCAAGCTTTTGTCTTTTGCCAAGAAACTGTTTATGCATTTAATAGTTTTGTCTGCTGGTTTTAATGTAATGTCCTTGTTCTATTATAACTTGCTTGAATTTTATGTGTTTGCAGGAGCTACTAACAAGCCTCAAGAGTTGGATGATGCTGTACTTAGGAGACTGGTAAGGATTTTTACTAGTCCACTCTTTATCATCTTTGGGTATTGATTTTGTTTGCACAATAAATTATAAACGGTATAGGATTAGACTTATCTTACTTACCTACTCCGATTTAATTCTCTTTTGTTAGGTAAAGAGAATATATGTACCCTTGCCAGATTCAAGTGTTAGAAAGCTACTCCTTCAAACCAAACTGAAGGGCCAAGCCAATTCATTATCCGGTAACCATTTCTCCTGAATCTTGGAACCAGATTTATTATATTGAATTTATATATAGACTGACACGAGCTTTTCTCAGGTAGCGACCTCGAGAGACTGGTCAGAGAAACCGAAGGCATGTTGTACTGTACATTCGTTCTGAGCAACACAGATTAGCATCTGACATGGCCAGTCCAAGTGGAACTAATAGCATCAATTGTCATTTTTATGTCACAGGATACTCAGGAAGTGATCTCCAAGCCTTGTGTGAAGAAGCTGCAATGATGCCGATCCGTGAACTTGGGGCAGATATTCTAACCGTCCAAGCAAATCAGGTGTTGTACCTCTCGGGGGAATCTTTCGAGATTAGTCCTAGGCACTAAATTTGTGGATTTAGATATATCGGTTCTTAAGATGTTTAATATGGTGACTGTGAATATGTCTATGCAATAGGTGAGACCTCTAAGATATGAGGATTTCAGAAAGGCGATGACAGTAATCAGACCAAGCTTGAGCAAAAGCAAATGGGAAGAGCTTGAAGTTTGGAACTCTGAGTTCGGTTCTAACTGAATCACTTGTTGTGACCCTTCAGCTCTTATGTCTTGTCGTGAATGGCTTCCGTAGCTTCTGTAAATTGTTAAATGTCGTGAAAATTATACGCCTCTGTAGAGTTCCAAATTGAAAAAGAATGTCATAATAATAATGGAAATGTTTATACTCTCTAGTCTCTTATAAAGTAATTATAATAACTGCGGTAATGTTAATAATAACAGCCGTAAATATTACAGCGGTAATGTTAAATACTATGTCTAATAAAGAATGTCATAATAATAACTGCAATATTTTAAAAAAAATGCAATTTGATTTTTTTTAAAGTAAACTAAAATTATAAAATATTTTTGAAATTCGTGCAATATTTAGAATTAATTAATTAGTTAATAATAGTATTTAATATAACTAAGGAGACTAAATCAATTAGAGTTTACCCAAAAACAAAACAAAAAAGTACAGATAAAAATCAAATAAATATAATTTTAAAAAAAATTAAAAGATTTAATAAAAAAAATAATCATAAGAAAATATAAATCTTGGTTTATGTGAAGGTTCGGACCGGAGCCATACCAGAGAATACTGTTTGTTAGTTGGGCCGAGCTCAAACTATGGGTCCTCCCGTTCGGCTCTGTAACTACTGGGATCATACTGGAAATGCATCAAAGAAGCGAGGCTTTATTTGCAAATATCTAAAACTGTGAAAACCCTAGCAGTCCTCGCCATTAATTTGGGATCAAACCAGGGTTTACGTTTCTCTCTCGAGTGCCGCAGGAATCCGCACACCGTCACCATGGGTCGTATGCACAGCAGAGGGTTCGTCAGTGTTTTTTGTTCCGCTTCCACGAGAGCATTGCTTGTGTTGTCTCTCTCTGCTGATCTGTTCTTTTGTTTTGCTCTGTAGAAAGGGTATTTCGGCATCTGCCTTGCCGTACAAGCGGACGCCGCCGAGTTGGCTCAAAACCTCTACCCAGGATGTAAGAATTTCGGAATATTAGGTTTGTCTTTGTGTTCTGTTTCGTACGTGGTTCTGTCTGTTTGATGGAGAGATTGGTATCGCCTATCGTGTGAATTACTGTAATGTTTATGGTGGTGTTACTTTGTCTCGACATTTCCTTTGGTTAGTTTAATCGGTTGGAGGTCGGCCTTGTGGCACTGATAGCAATCATCAGCTACTTCACTATTGCTGTTGTGAAAATTCTTTTTGAACTTTGGAGATGGCGAGGATGTGAATTGTCAGTCTAGGATTATGGTTATGAGATTCCCGATTGGTGGTTTGTTCGTTAACTTTGTAAGAGTACCGTCATAACTTCTAAATCACGACGATCTTGGATGAATCCATAAACTCTTTGGTGAGAAATATGCACATATAAAGAGACAATATGCATTACAAATGTTTCATTTTGATATTGGAGTTCCTTTTTACCCTTGTATTTTTAATTTCCCCACCGTGAGTGTTGTAAGTAATCTGGGTTTAATGATTTGATTTTTTTGTTTCTGTTTCCATCAGGTGGATGATGCCATTTGCAAGTTTGCGAAGAAGGGCCTGACCCCATCTCAAATTGGTGTCATTCTCCGTGACTCCCATGGAATCCCGCAGGTTAAGAGTGTTACGGGTAGCAAGATTTTGAGGATTCTTAAAGCCCATGGTACGTTCGAACATCGATATTTCTTCGTGGGTCATCTGTTTTAGTTGTCAATAAACTGGAAGCTAAGAGTTTAATTGTACTTCTTAAAAGGTCTTGCCCCAGAGATTCCTGAGGATCTGTACCACCTGATCAAGAAAGCAGTTGCTATCAGGAAGCACCTTGAGAGGAACAGGAAAGACAAAGACTCCAAGTTCAGGTTGATTCTGGTAGAGAGCAGGATCCACCGGCTGGCTCGCTACTACAAGAAGACCAAGAAGCTTCCTCCTGTCTGGAAATAGTAAGCACTTAACTCAGCTGTCATCTGGTATTACTGTTTCAAATAGTAAGTAGTTTCTTGATTACACTGAACTTGGCATCTGCGGAATTGGAGTCCGGCTGTTTTACTACTTGACGATCATGTTGCATGCACATCCATCCACATTGGATCCTTTTTCTTATTTTTCGTCTCTGAAAAATTTTGCAGTGAGTCTACTACAGCGAGCACCCTTGTGGCTTAGTGGGCATGGCTTCAAGAATCTGCATTCTGTTAGCAGGACTCAGGCAATGTGTATCTCAGCTTTTGTTGGGTTACAATGAGATTTTGAACATTTGGAGAATTAAGTGGTTCTATCTGTCATCAAACTGGTTCATGTTTCATTTATTGTTCAGAGTACTTAAGCTTTGGCCTCTTATGGTCTGAAAATGTTTCACTAGCATTCACTATTCGGTTTCGGTTTCGGTTTCCCAACTTTAAACATAAACAAAAAAAAGGTAACAAAAAGAATCGATCGGCTCTGTTTGGATAAAAATCAGTGTTTTGATATATATTTTTTGTAAATCATTTTAATGTTTTTAAAAAGTTAATTAAAAAATTAAAGGAGAATCCATCCACAACCATGCGGATATTGGTAACTAACTATCGCCTTCCTCTCCCGGGCATTGGTATCACCGATGAAATTGATTACTTCCCTCGAATTTAGTAGAACCTTGTAACAGCTCTATTCGGGTCTTGTTTATAATCATCTCGAACAATTCAGAGATCTTGTTTATAATCATCTCGAACAATTCAGAGATCTGCTAGAATTTGTGAAGTAATTAATGGCTCAGAGATTTGAGATCGAATCCTAAAAACTAGAATATTAAAAGAACGATTTCTCTTACTCTCTAGGACGTGTCTCTAAGCTCTCAAGGTCTAATCTACGATTTGATGGTATTCACCAAACATAAATAAGTCTGAAACCCTAAAAATCGAAAGAAAAAAATATATTTTTCCCGAGGCCAAGATCCGGTTTGGGCCCTCGTTTGGGCCAGTCCTGAACACTTCTGGTGCGGTTTGAGTGGGCTTAGATTTGGGTCGATTTGGACTTGAAATCAATCCGGTCTAATCCTGACAGAGACCATTTTGGTTTGATTCGAGTCAGATTAGGCTAAATCGACCTATTCTTGCTCATCACGCTTGTTCTGGTCCGGTCTGGAATCAACCTGGATTGATTTGGTCCGGACTCCTAAGAATGCTTCTCACATGCGACAATTTCGATCCGACAACCCGTTTTCTGGTCAAAACCAATTCCATCCCGATTCGTCACACATAAGTCTATCTTTTTGCTTTGTGGCCTTGTAGACCCATTCGTAGCCTCGGAAACCATTTTCGAACTGCAAATCATGGTTAGCTTCTAGTAAGATGTCATGATCACCCACTTTAAATTGAGTTAGAGACGATTTAACCTAGGCAGTAACATCTCAAGTTCTGATTTTTTTGTCTCACGATATCATATATTGAACAAAGGCATGAAATAAGTCACACTTCAAATTCAAGCTAGTGTTTTCTTGTCCGGTAAATCGACTGATAAGATAGATGAACTATTTCATTTATAGTATGACCATGCATTTTTATAATCCGATTTTTACGAGAGGTCCAATGATATTTCTCATGTTAAGGAGGTGACAAATCCCGCCTTAACTGCCTATTATCTCTACATGACTCGTAAACATATCCAAGTAACGTCGTTATGATCATTTAGTTAAAGACGACGTTTGATACAATCAAGATGCATTACTCATCTTGTCAGTTACTTTAGACATCTCAGGTCTGATGATCGAAGAACGAACTGTTATATGAGATTCAAGTCTTGGCTCATATCCGTATGACAATGTCATTTAGGTCATCCAATCAATCGTTCCTAACGAGTACCCATAATTATGATTCGCATCCAAAACGAATGACTATCTCTATGAACATCAATCACACTTCATGCATCATCGCTCCTACAATGACGACCGATCGAGGAGTTTAGAATCATGCTACAATAGTTCAAAGATGTCGATATATAACAAACATGCAAATCATATAACGGATAAAGTAATGTTTTCATATAAATGAATCAATACAGAATCCAAATGTTATATCTCGGATCATCCTAGAACATCACAGACATATGTTTACCGGTTTATCCAGTTAATTTGGTTTGTCCAGTTTATCCGAGTCATTTGGTTTGTTCAATTTTATACTGTCCCTTGGCTCGTCTTTTTACCGGTTTCTTCCGATTTTTTTTTGATTCAATTGGTCATTTTATACCCGATTTTGGATTTTATTACCGATTATTCCGGGTTCTCAAAATTAATTTTCATGTCTATCCGTTTGATTTCCACCCGATGGTGATTTTGTTGTGTTTCTATTCAAACAAGTATTCATGGGAAAATGATAATTCGTGTGGGAATGAGAGAAACGGCTTATCTTCTGTCAGATCTGAAGATCTCGGTTCAGATGTCTGTCAACCTCCTTTGTGACAATCCATCAATGCTTGTATCTTACCTCTAACTCTGTTTTTCACGAGTGCACCGAGGACTCGTCCGTAAACGGCAGACTGTTTCTCCTCTCTTCAGTTAAACGCCACGTAGTCTGGAGTGATTGGACTCCCAATCTTGTCGTCGATTCCCTCGGCATCCTACTGAAGTCCTCCACCGATCGGAAATTCTTCCTGTCTCGCCGGCGAAGGGGAACCAAGTCTGAGTGCGAGCTTCAATTTCGCTTCGTTCCAGAATCTCCTCCGTTGTTTCTGCAGATTTTTTTCCCGGGTTTATCGATGGTTTCTCGTAGGGATTTTCGGAGCATGAGATCCTACACCGGATGGCGTCGGTTTCTCTTTCTTCTTCCTCTGATCTTTATTCTCCCTTATCTCTTGTCGGTTATGGAGTTTCGCTCGAATCCGACTGGAGAAGAAGCGCACAGCGAGCGTAGTAAGAAGCTGGATCACATTGTTCTCGGTCCTGCCGCCGGCAAAGGCTTGCCGGACCGGTTACATTGCCAAGGTTAGATCTTGTCTCTTCTTATGTCACATTCCTTTTAGGTAGAATTGTAACGTGAATTGCGTTGGAGCGGCTCCATTTCAAGCTTCAGAAGCTCTGTTTAAGCGACTTTTATGTGTTATATTACTCCTTCACTGGAAATGTATGTCGAAATTGCCATTAGAGATCTTCATACGAGCAAAAGCGATTTTAACATTTCCAGTAATTAGATCAATCGAGGAATTACCTCCTGCGAATGTTATAATTGGAAGTTTGGACCCTTGTCCACGAACATTCAAGCAAGTAGACCGAATAAGGTTTCTTTGATTGTTCTTGTTGGCCACTCATGTAGTGGTTCCATGACAAAATGATGTCATAAGTTGTAGCTAACAGAATGTTGTGTATACTTGAGTTTGCATCACAGAATTTCACTCATTGGTTTCACGTTTGGTGGATCCTAATAGGAAGCTTGCTAGGAATCGAGACGTTATGCATTGTTTTAGGACTGAACTAGTGTTTTATTGTTATGTTGTGGTGTACATTATCATGTTGACATGTTTGTGTAGGTATGAAGGCGCTGAACAGGACTCATGCTTCACCTTTTTCTGCTTCTGGTGGCGGAAATGGTGTTTCTTTTGTCACGATGTTTACTGTGTATAATACAACACTTGAAGCTCAAGCTAATGCAAAGGCTTCTACCATTGTTTCTGTTGGGAGTACTACCTATAGCAAGCCAGAGAGGTCAATGGCAGTTCTGAATGCATTCATAAACTTCATTCAGGTAACCTTTTCTTCATCATGAGCTATGTATCATCCGAAGTGAAATCTGCAACTGTGCTACAGATATGCTCCAGAATTTGAAGTTTGTGAGGGTTTCTTACCTTGTAGAAATGCTGATGTCTAATGAAAATATTGTTTCAGGTGACGATGCCCAAGAGCAATGTTGTTATATTAACTGATCCAGCTTCTGATCTCAATATCCAACAAAGTAAAGTGATTGTACAGCCCATTCAGGGAGACTATTCACGAGATAAGCTGATGCTTCAAAGAATCAGGTCTTACATTGTAAGAGCAATTCACATTGATAACTAGGTAGAACAAGTTTGTTACTTTTAGTTGTCTCTTCTGTTTATTTGGCGTCAATTGGTTCAAAATCTTCCTCTTGATTCTCTTTTAATTCATTGTGGAATGCGCTTAGGGAAGTACCTGGATTTTAGAGAATATATGATGTTTGTCAAACACTCACTCTTGCTAATGTTGGCTACCCAGATTTTTCTTGAGATGATGTATGAGAAGCAATCTCAAAATGCGGGTGGTTCAAACCACTATATCTTCACCGACTCAGATATAGCTGTGGTTGATGACGTTGGGACTATATTCGATGAGCATACAGACTTTGATTTGGCGCTGACATTCAGGAATAACAAAGAGCAGCCTCTGAATTCAGGATTTATAGCTGTGAGGGGCACCCGTGAGGGGATCCTAAGGTTTACAATTTACCTTGCTCTTTCCTCGTTTGTTTAAATACAAGTAATTTCAGATGGTTAAGAAACATTATATATTTTCTTGCTTTTAAACCCGGTATCTGAATCTGATATATAAATTGGGTTGGATCACAAATAGGAATAGTTGCCTGATCTAGCTTCTGAGATTCTGTTATCGAGTCACAAGTAATGATCGGTATTGTGGCCAATGTATATAAACCTCTAACGGGGAAATGTTATATGGGGGTTCCATTGCAGGGCTAAAAATTTTCTTGAAGAAGTTCTGAAAACTTACAGAAGCAAGTATATGAGAGCTTCACGCATGCTCGGTGACCAACTTGCTCTTGTATGGGTTGTGAAATCTCACCCTTCATTTGATGCAAAAAGATTTACCAAGCCACAAGCATTCACCCAGGGAATAGGTGGAGCCTCAGTGCTATTTCTACCATGTGCCATATACAACTGGACACCCCCTGAAGGGGCTGGCCAGTTTCACGGCATGCCATTAGATGTAAAGGTATATTGTTGCAGTGTCCTTAAACCATGACTAATCCTGTCATGTCGATATCCATCAATTGTTCAAAATTTTCTCTGGAACTCCAACTGTTTCTCTCCGGGTCTCTGTTTCTTACTCGTTTGGCCAATTTTTGTCAAAGCACAGGTTGTACACTTCAAGGGATCGAGGAAACGATTAATGCTCGAGGCATGGAACTTCTACAGCGCTACTTCTAACATTTCAGACATGTTATGCCTTGTCTTAGGGAGTGGAAGAACAAAGTATGATTTCTAAAGTGAATTTTGTTTCATTGGATCATTTGACACCCGGTGTTACATTCACATCCTTACCATGTGGTCTGGAGTTACGAGAGGAAAGCGTGGAACTGCTTTGTGCTTTCTGGTTCGTAAGTGGTCACGCCCGTAAACCCCAGTGCATAGCCGTGTAAACAGCTGCTGAAGGTGTGTATTGTTAGAGTTTATGTTCTAGACATGACCCATTATATGATCATATTGTTATTGTATTTGGATTCATTGGAATGAATGAAAGTTATTTTTCTATTTTTGTTATATAAATTGTATGTTATTGTTTAATCATATATTGTTATCATAATAATATTAAACTCCCTTATCAGTTGTCGATGTGGTCGATGTGAGCACATTGACGAGATAAAATTATCATAAGGCATAGTAAATGAACATAGGGATGATCAATAGCGAATCCAGAAAAAATTTACGGTGGGGCACATTATTATATATATAATATAAAAATCAATAAAAATACATTATCATTAAAATATGTATATTTTAAAATTTAATTATATGATTTTTATTTTTTTGAAATATATCCATAACAATTTTATTTGTAAAAATATATTTTTTTCGATCAAACAAACTAAACAATCACTTAAAAATTGATCAATTGCACAAAACTATCTCTACAAAATTCATTATTAAAAAACATCTTTCAACAGTCGCGGTAATAACGAACAAAATTTATGTCGATTTCAAAAGTTTTGTATACTAATACATATGAAAGAAATTTTTTGTTTTCACCATGAGACGAGAAGGATTTCTAATATTAACCAAATTTATAAATATAATTAAAATATAGAAATTGATAAACAAATAAAAAAATAAAATTATTTTAAATAAAAACTATAACACTTATATACCTTTATTTGGTTGTTTTTTATTTTTTATATGATTAAATAACAGATTTAGATAATCTTTTAGAGAATTGAGAAAAAAAATGGAAGATTAAAAATAGATAGAAACAATGAAAACTACAACTAAATTTTATATTTATAACTGTGATTTTTTAAAGTAATTTTTATTAGGAAAACACTTTTCAAAATAATTTTGTATTAGGAAAAAATTTTAAATTGAAAAAAGAAAAAATAAAAAGTAAAAACCTAAAACCTGCGGTGACTAAAAAATACATAACCTATTTTTTTTTATAAAAATATAATACAAAAAATAGAAAAAAAAATGAGAGGGGACCCACATAAAAAATTAACGGGGACACTTTTAACTCTCTTGAAACCTTGTAAAAATTATAAATGCATTAATTTTTTTTAAGTTTTTTGAGTGGGGGCAGAGGACCCCTCCCTTACACGTACATACGCCTCTGGGGATGATCTAACGTATTATGTATGGATCGTAATCACGAGTATTCGTTTTTGAATGAATATTGAATGATCCGTATGAGAATGTCATATAGGTATCAATCATGATTTAAATCTCATGTAGTACTCCGATTTGTGCCCTTTGATTTTGACTTGTGGTCTATATAATATCTGACATAGGGAATATTGTACTTTGACATGGACAAATATCGGACCGTAACAAGATGACAATAAATGCGGTAGTTAGGGACGTTATGAACCATGTAGAGGTTAATAGAGAGGCAAGATGAGATTTTGTTCGATTGGGTTTTCTGGAATCCCGGAATTGCGATTCACAATCACACATGGATTCAGATTGTAGGGTGCATTTAGCAGAAGACGATAACAAAAATTAAACCACTTTAGCAACTAATCTTGCATGTTGTAGTCTAAGGAAGAGAATACTAACCTAGAATCGGTAATGTCGATGTAAAGTGACTATGATGCATTTACGGATGAGTGGGAGATGAATGTTTATAGACACCCGTGAAAGGTATGACAAGAAAACGTGTGTTTTGACGAAGATACACAACCGTTACCTTCGTAATTTTTTAACTCTATGAGAACCCAAGATATATAATTGAATAGTGATAGATGTAGATCAGAAATATACTGAAATTTCATAGTATAACATTTAAGTTGTGATATTGTGTTTTCGATCACTAATAGTTGGATTCTTGACCACCGAAAGATAAGGTGTCAATTTAGACTTGAAATCTGATTCGAGCCCACTCGAAAAATGTTGGGTTTCAAACCTAACTTTTTCTTTTCAACTCGAAAAAAGTTAGGTTTTCCTGGACTTGAATCCGGTTTTGGGTCGGTTCGAAAGCCCCAATTGTTTTTTTTTTTAAATTAATGAAAAAAATAAAAAAAGTTTACGAAGAAGAAATTGAACGGGTCAGTCGAGCCCCAGCTCGAGCCTCCATAGGGCTGGGCTTTCGAGCTCGGTGGTGTAGGCCCAAAAAAATTCAAGTCGGGCCAAGTGCGATTCGGGTCGGGCTGGGCCGATTGATATCCCTAGCGACAGAGGAGAAAATCAACATGATTCCAAGTTTCCAACCAAAGATATATACGATTCGGGTATGCATTTTATTTCCGCATTTTTTGTTACAATTTAAAAACCTGTTCGAGATTTTTTTTAAATGTTTTCTTCGATCCTTCAAACCTCGGACACGGTATTTACCCAAATTTTCGAAAAAGAATTATCATAATCAGTCCTATCGAAACAACCAGCTAGGTGATGAGCCTTCTCATAAAGAAACAAGAAGACAAGGAATGCCAACGAAGTTTCAGCTTACCACCAATTTCTCAAGCTTCGAAATTTCGTTGTTTGGTAAGGAGGATACTCTCGTCATGGTGACGGGAAAAACAGGATCCGAAAATATTCGCTGGAGACGAAGAAGATACAAGCGACAACGTTGAACTCACAAGCTTCTGCTGGTTATGGTTTCGCAGGTTGGGACCTTTGGAACGAGGTAGAGGGTTTGAGTAGTTTTAAATAATAGAACATTATCCTCTGTCTCGTCTTCTCTGAGTTCAATTACTACCAAAGTATTCCTTTCTCTTTTCCTTGTCCTCCGGCTAAATCTCCGGAGATGTATCCGGCGGAGCGCTCTGACAACTTCTCTGTGTCCGCTTGCTTGGCGTGAAAGCTGATGAGAGGTTAGCTATCGTGAAACTTCTGTCTGATTACCCCACGGAACAAATCAGGTGATCTCTTGTTCTCGATCTTCTTCTCTAGTTCAGATCAAATTTCAGTCTTGTTCTTTGTCTATCTGCCGGCCAGACCAGCAAATTTGTTGATAGTTCCGGGAAATTTTCAGTTTCCGCCTTAGGTAGGTCGTTAGGGTTCAAAGTTTCCTCAGTTTCCACGTTTTCTTAGTCAGTGGCATTCAGATGCTTTCCAGAAATCGCAGTGTTATGATTCTCTGAGTAGATTCTCATCATTCCCCGTCAGAGTATATATTTTCCCCATCCGATCCGTGGAATCGTTAAAGCCCTTGTTTGTACTCTGATTCGTTTCAGAGATCCGTAATCAAACGAAGGCAGTTCAAGAGAAATGGTGAGAGGACAAAGTACCGAGGTTAATCAGCAGTCTCTTGCAGGTTTTTGAACTTGTCGGGAAATTTTCATTTCAGGAGCGTTAGTGGGGCAAAACGTTGGTTAAAATGGAAACCTTGCTCCCAACCAGTTTGGAAATTTTCATTTCATTCCAGAGTTTTCCTCCATATGCTGTGCAAATCTATTGGCATTACATTTTCTTGAATGACCCACTTCTTGTATAACTGATTATGTTTTTCTGTTTGCAGGAATCTGCTGTTCCTGGGATTGATATGAAACAAATCGTGTTTGCCCGTTTGTTGAGTTGTGTATAAGGAATCCAGATTGTTCTACCCTGTTGTCGGTTTCAGCTATGCTACCTGGTGGGTTGAAAGATACCCAAATCCGTGAGACCAACAGCCAAAAGGTCCATCCTCAACCCATGGAAGAATCTATTAACCAGAAGCCGGAAGCAATGGAGGCACTGATTTCAAAACTATTTACGAATATCTCATCTTTGAAATCGGCCTATATCCAGCTTCAAACTGCTCATACACCCTATGATCCTGAAAAGATTCAGTCAGCAGACAAGCTTGTGATTTCTGAGCTCAAGAGTCTTTCAGAACTCAAGCACTTATACCGGGAGAATAACCCAAAACCTGCATGTGTCTCCCCTCAAGATTCTCGATTAGCTGCAGAGATCCAAGAGCAGCAAAGCCTCCTGAAGACATATGAAGTAATGGTGAAGAAATTTCAGTCGGAGATTCAGAACAAGGACTCTGAGATCATACAGCTGCAACAGCAGATCGAAGAAGCGAACCATAAGCGGGCAAAGCTTGAGAAGAATCTGAAGCTGAGGGGCCTGTCCACAAGAGAATCAGAAGGTTTTGTGGTCGGTAATGGACATTTTACTGTTGACTTAACCCCCGAGCTCTTCATATCATTCTACGAAGCTGTTTCTAAGGCTGTCCATGATTTCTCCAAGCCGCTGATTAACATGATGAAAGCTGCTGGATGGGACCTTGATTCTGCTGCCAATTGTATTGAAGCTGATGTTTTTTATGCCAAGAGGGCTCACAAGAAGTATGCATTCGAGTCATACATATGCCAAAGGATGTTTTCTGGGTTTCGGCAGGAAAATTTCTCAGTCGAATCAGACAGTTCATCAGTTGATGCAGAAGGGTCATTCCGCCAGTTTCTTGCTCTAAAGGATATGGATCCACTTGATGCCCTAGGTCAAAACCCGGATTCCATTTTCGGTAAATTTTGCAGGAGCAAGTACCTCAGCCTGATCCACCCGAAGATGGAAGCTTCTTTCTTTGGAAATATGGACCAGCGAAACTACGTTATGGGGGGTGGCCACCCAAGAACTGCATTCTACCAGGCGTTCTTGAAACTTGCTAAGTCGGTCTTGCTTCTGCACAGGCTAGCCTATTCCTTTGACCCGGCTGCCAAGATCTTCCAAGTGAAAAAAGGATGTGAATTCTCGGATGTGTACATGGAAAGCATTGTGAAGAATTGTGTTATGGATGAGGAGCAAAGTCCAAGAGTCGGTCTCATGGTTATGCCTGGGTTTTGGATTGGTGGCAGTGTGATTCAGAGCCGGGTTTATCTCTCGGACATGAAGGTGTCTGAATGATACTTATGGTCTGGTACCAATGTCTAGTCTGATTGTTCAGAATCAAACAAGCTATTACCTTACCATCGTCAATACGTCTCCTTCATTGTAATGCTTTGATTTGCTTGCGTGGCCGTTTCCACGAAGGAAAATCCAACGATGATCGTCTCCAATAGGCCCAGCGATTTCTCTTCTCACGTTTCATTTCGGAGAATCCCCTTAAAAAAGAATTATTCGTCAACATTTATAACTTATAATTTTTTTTTATTACCGAAATTGAATAGCAAATAAATAAATATATTTTAAAAATTAGCAAATTTATTTTTCGAGTCAAACAATAGCGTCAAAAATGTTACGGAAATCTAACGTGGTAAAAGCGTTTTCTAATTAATCGTCACGTAAACGGCCACATAAAAAAATAAAAACAATTAATATATATATATATATAATTGTTTTTATTTTTTGATTTGAATCGATATAAGTCCCTTGTCGTTCTGATTTATCACACGTCGTTATTCGCCTGTGAAAGTTTTCTGATTTGAATGTCCACAAAACTCTATAGGAATCGAAAGATGATGCTGACGTTAACGTAGACATTTGCCAATGCGTCCCATAGTGCTTTGTCCGTTTCTGGGGCAATGAAGGATTTGAGGATGCTCGGGTCAAGAGAACTTTGCAGGATGGCTAAGGCAAGGCTATCCTTTTTGCTGGCTTCGGTCGTCACTTTTGTACCAGTTGCATCACATTCTTCTTCCACGGATGCAGCATGAACTCTGTTTGCACCTTACCATAGTTCGCACCTCTTGAAAACAGCTTTGATAGCCTTAGACCAATAAAAATAATTTTCTCCAACGTGATGGGAACGATTTTTATTGAAGTCGAATCCATTGTTATTCAGAAAGGAAGGAAGAAACAGGCTTTGGACAGAGGGAGATGAACAAAATATGTAAGAATATTTATTAGATCGGAAGTTCTAGTTCTAAGTATCATCCTATGTTCGATTCCCGATCTATATTTTTGGGTGGTATGGTAGAATTAAATTAGATGATTTGATTTATAAAATATATACTTTTATTTAAATATGAATACCAAAATTCAGATTTTAAAAGATAAAACAAAAATTTAGAGTTTATTAAAAAAATTTGACAAGTTCAGATATGTTCTAATTTATAAGTATAGAGTTTATAAATTAGAAACCCTTCAGAATTCTCCCTTGTTAAAAAGTTGAAGTTAGAATCCTTTCGTCTAAAAATCGGTCCGCGATCGAAAATTTGAAGGGCGGGAATTAATATTAATTAATCACTCTTGCTCGAATCTCGTTCTGTCGGAAATCCCAAGTTGAGGGAGAATACTGCACAGTTAATGGCGGCTCCGGAGGAAGAGAGGCCATCGGCGGCGTTGGAGAATGGAGGGGAGGGGGAAGACGATGAACATGATTCGAAAGAGAGAGTTCTGCAGAGGTACTTTCTGCAAGAATGGAAGCTCGTCAAGTCGCTCCTTGACGATATCGTTTCAAATGGCCGCGTCGCCGATCCATCTTCCGTCCAGAAGATCAGATCCATCGTACGTTTCTTCATCGATTCGCATACCCGGCGATTTTGAAATTTCCTTTATGTAATTTGGGTTGTTTTCTTGTTGTTCAGATGGATAAGTATCAGGAGCAAGGCCAATTAGTGGAGCCATACCTGGAGGCCGTAGTTTCTCCGTTAATGTTAATAGTCAGGTCTAAAACGCTACAATTAGGTGCGGAATCTGATGAAATCGTTGAAGTAATCAAGCCGATAAGTATCATAATTTATACTCTAGTTACGGTCTGTGGGTACAAAGCTGTTATCAGGTTCTTCCCTCATCAAGTTTCCGATCTGGAACTCGCTGTGTCTCTCCTGGAGAAGTGCCATAGTGCAACTTCCAAGACTTCGTTGAGACAGGAAAGCACCGGTGAGATGGAGGCCAAATGTATTGTATTGTTATGGCTTTCAATCCTTGTGTTGGTTCCATTTGATATTTCATCCGTCGATACGAGCATTGCTAATAGCAGTGGTTTCGGTGAGAACGACGTGGCTCCTTTGGTGTTGAAGATCTTGGGTTTCTGTAAGGACTATCTTTGCAGTGCCGGCCCTATGCGCACTATATCCGGATTGCTTCTCTCCAGGCTTCTAGCACGTCCGGATATGGGAAGGGCCTTTGCAAGGTCTGTGCCTAGCATTGCTTTTATGTGTATACATGGTCCCATTATTTCTCTTTAGCTGCCTATTTCATCAACAAGACTGAGTTGGCTCTTGTAAATTGTTTATCCGCTTACTTGTCTGAATTGTTCTGATTTTACCGATATATTAACTTTTATTTGTTTCTCTATGGGATTCTGTTTTAGTTTTCTTGGGTGGACACATGAGATATTATCCACTCAGGCAGATGATGTTTTGAATCATTTCCGTTTACTTGGTGTGATGGAGGCATTGGCTGCCATTTTTAAGGTATATGTTTCATACTTGAAGTTGTGTACTTTATTTTTATCACAAGGACACACCACTAAGCACGTCAGCGGGGTTTCACATCTTTCCTGAGATATCCATAAACTGATCCTTTTAGTTCATGTGTATAGTTTATATGTCATAAAGAAATGCACCTGCCTTCTAGCGCATTACCTTTTCATATAGCGTCTGGATCTTATATGTCATCAACTCATTGGCAGACTGCTAGCCAGAAGGCGTTGCTAGATGTGATTCCTACTGTCTGGAATGATGTCTCCATCCTTAGCAAATCAGCTACAGCAGCTAGGAGTCCTCTGCTCCGCAAGTATTTGATCAAGTTAACTCAGAGGGTTGGGCTTGTTTGTCTTCCACATCGTGCACCTTCCTGGCACTATGTGGTACATACCTTTTAGTGTAATCTTATTGCAGGAACCTAGATTTTTTATTGTAATGATTTCTTTCCTTTGAACATATCGTTTGGTGGTTACTGATTAGTCACTATGCCATATCCCTGCGGTTGAGACCTGCTTATGGATTTGGTATTGTCTGGATGCAGGGCAGAACCAGTTCTCTTCCTGAGAATATATCTGTAGGTAAATCTCAAAAGGTTGACCAGCCTGATCAAACTGCCATTGCCATCTCTTCACAACCAGAAATATCAAATGAGGAAGATGAAGACATGGAAGTTCCAGACATCATAGAAGAGATAATTGAAATGTTACTCTCTGGCTTGAGGGACACGGTATGTCCGAAGGGTGAGATCTTGCTGTTAGGTTGGTAACTAGAGATTGTAATGATTTCAGATTAAGATTTGCTACTACTGGTCCTCGGTGACTAAATGAACACATGATGATCTGAGAGCAAGCACATTGCTTTGCGCATCATGTTGACTGGAGTAGCCTGATAACCCTGAAATAGATCTTGTTTAATTCTTAGTAAATGGTACACCAAATAAACTTAAGTCTTGGTCTAAGCACCCCATCACAGTGAATATGAATTGTTGGCATGTGAAGCTTGCAGCTGCCCTCTGTTATACTGAATGTCTGTTAAACCATATAGGACACCGTCGTTCGTTGGTCTGCTGCAAAGGGTGTAGGTCGTGTAACTTCACGTCTAACATCTGGTCTTTCTGAAGAGGTGTTGTCATCTGTGTTAGAGCTATTTTCACCTGGCGAGGTACCTACATAATATGGATGGCTAATAGCTTGTACCGGGATCCCATGAAATGTGGACATTATCTAGCTTGTTATAGTTCTGATATTCATGACTTCAGGGTGATGGTTCTTGGCATGGGGGTTGCTTAGCCTTGGCTGAACTTGCTCGTAGAGGGCTGCTGTTGCCCAGAAGTCTACCAAAAGTTGTCCCCGTCATTGTGAAGGTTGGTTCTCTCAATACATGATAATCTTTCTTACTTTTTCTGAGGAATTGCATGTGAAGCCATGGTATTTGGATCATGTCTAGATACAAGAATCATATAGTTCTACATATTTGTATAATTCTCAGGCACTCCATTATGATGTCCGTAGAGGTCCACATAGTGTTGGTTCTCATGTGCGTGATGCAGCTGCTTATGTTTGTTGGGCATTTGGCCGTGCTTATTACCACAAAGATATGAAGAACGTGCTGGATCAGCTTGCTCCAGACTTATTGTCTGTGGCTTGCTATGATAGGGAGGTGCTAATCCCTTCCCTTGTAACATTTTGTTTATCTTTTCTTACTTGTATATCTCCAGTGTCTCCATGTTCATAATTGTTTTTGTGGTTTTCAACAATTAGGTCAATTGTAGAAGGGCTGCTGCTGCTGCTTTTCAAGAGAATGTTGGAAGGCAAGGAAACTATCCCCATGGAATTGACATAGTGAACATAGCTGACTACTTTTCCCTTTCATCTCGAGCCAACTCTTATCTTCAAATTGCTGTTTCGATTGCACAATATGAAGGGTATCTTTACCCATTTGTGTATGAACTGCTAAACAGCAAGATCTGCCACTGGGTATGCTCACTAATCATAGGCTTTGTTTCAGTTTGATGTTTATCTATAATCTATCTTCCCTGCAAAACTAAATACACTGGGTAAGTCGAAAGGCTTTTCTCTGTGTTTTCTAGGACTATTTCCAAATTCAACCACCCATTAAGAATATGGTAGAAGTTGCTTTTTATGTTTTCAGGATAGGAGTTTGAGAGAACTTGCTGCGGAAGCTCTCGCTGCTCTTGTGAAATATGAGGCTGAGCACTTTGCAAACTATGTGCTGGAAAAATTGATTCCTTGCACACTTTCAACTGATTTGTGCATGCGCCATGGTGCGACTTTGGCAGTTGGAGAGATTGTGGTAGCTTTGCATCAATGTGCCTATGTCCTTTGTGCTGGTGGGTACCATCTGTTTCAGCATTAGCTTTTTTAGTATTATTGCGTTTAAGCATAGATCATTTTTAGTATAGAAATCAAAGAAGTGGAAACACCTTGAGACTTTGATCTTATTGTTGCAGATATTGGTCGAACTATTCTTTCCCTTTCCAAGGTTCCTTTCTTAGTAGGGAATAGAATACTATTGTTTTTCAAAACGAGTTCAGGATTGATCATTGTCATCATTACCTTTCCTCTCTATGATCAAGGTTCCTGAAGCATTCATTTTAACAGGTACGCAGAAACGAATTGCTGGGATTGTCCCTGCTATTGAGAAAGCACGCCTTTACCGTGGAAAGGGTGGAGAGATAATGCGATCTGCTGTCTCCCGGTTTATTGAGTGTATCTCGTTGACTCATGTGCCATTATCAGAGAGAACAAAACAGCTCCTGCTTGGTACGCTCTCCGAGAATCTAAGACATCCAAATTCTCAAATACAGGTGTGTCTTTAATTTCATGGGGTCATTTGTCTCATCTTCTTGCAATAAATCGCGAATTAAAGAGCTTTGCTGGTTTCACAGAATGCTGCCGTCAATGCGGTTAAACAGTTTGTGCAATCCTATCTCGTTGGTAGTAGTAGCGAAGCCGTTGATCTAATATCAAAGCATCTTAAACTGCTAACTGACACGAATGTAGCTGCTCGAAGAGGTTCTGCACTGGCATTAGGTGTCTTGTCATACAACTTATTGGTTGCAAAGTGGAAGGATGTTGTTTTGAAGCTATGCAGTGCTTGTGAGATTGAGGTAAAAGTTGACAACACATGACATTTATAAATCTGTAAGTTCCTCGAGAAAAAGAATGAAATATTATTGGCTATTTGGCTTTGAACCGATCTTTCTTCCAAGCAGGAGAACCCTGAAGACAGAGATGCTGAGGCTCGTGTGAATGCTGTCAAAGGACTCACATCTGTTTGTGAGACGCTTACGAAAGACCCGCAACCCGAAATGGATAAACTGTATCTTTTTCAGCTGATCAAGACTGAAGTGATGAATACTCTACTGAAAGCTCTTGATGATTATTCAGTTGATAACAGAGGTGATGTCGGTTCTTGGGTTCGTGAGGCTGCAGTGTACGGAATCGAGAAATGTACATATATCCTCTGTAAGAAAGACTCGATCATTCCAGTGAGTACCGATGATAATAATACAACCTCGCTTTTTGATTCAAATCTTGCCACTCGTGTGGTTGGAGGGATTGTAAAGCAAGCGGTAGAGAAGATGGATAAACTGAGAGAGGCTGCTGCAAAGGGCCTTCAGAGGATTTTGTACCATGAGACCGTTTTCGTCCCTTTCATACCTTACAGAGAAAAACTTGAAGCAATTGTTCCAAGGCAACCAAATTTAGAATGGGGGGTAAGGAAGCAACATACTTGTGATTCTTTTGAAAATTGCCAAGGCCTCTATCTGAATTATCGATTGTTTTCCCTCTTGTAGGTACCGGCCTTCACCTTCCCACGTTTTGTCCAACTGTTAAGATTCAGTTGCTTTAGTAAGGCAGTGATGTCTGGATTAGTAGTTTCGGTTGGAGGATTGCAAGATTCGCTCAGAAAGGCATCACTCTCAGCACTATTGGACTACCTGCGGGAGGGTGAAGCAAATGGTGGTGACGAACAAATATCCAGGGAGTCTATGCTATGTGACGACATTCTATGGATTCTCCAAGAGTACAAGAGATGTGAGAGAGTTATTGTTCCGTGTTTGAAGGTAATAATAATATGCACATATGGTAACTGTTTCTAGATGAAACTAATTTCCTTTTTCACTGATAGACATATTGTCTGCAATCTGTGTGTAAACCCTCCTTATGTTTTCCAGACCATCGAGATCCTCTTCAGCAGCAAGATCTTTCTGAATCGGGAGGTTGGTTATATATAATTTATAGTTACATCAATAATGTTGTTCTTTCACTGGTATTCGAAACAATTTAGTATTTGGCTTGAAGGCAAGTGCAGTTTTCTCTGGTTGATCTCAGTTCGTTTTCCGTTTTTGTTTAATTTCAGGCTTATACATCGAGCTTCTATGCTGGCATAATGGATTCGCTGGCCATTGAGCTAAAACTCTCAAAGGACTTCACTAAGTTATACACTGGTCTCGCGATACTCGGTTACATTGCTTCAGTGCCGGAACCAAACAACAAGCGAGCATTCTCTCAGCTTCTGGCCTTCCTTTGCCATCGGTACCCAAAGGTCTCTCTTTTTGCACTTTTCTGCACAATAACTACATTGCGTATTATATTTTGATTTGTTTTTTCCCTTTGCAATACAGATCCGGAAGGCCGCAGCTGAACAGGTATATCTCGTCCTTCTCCAGAACGGAGATATGGTGGAAGAAGAGAAGATGGAGAAAGCGGTTGAAATTGTTTCAGAGACTTGTTGGGAAACAGATTTGGAAGTGACGAAACCCGAGAGGTTAGAACTGTGCGAATTGGCCGGTCTAGACCCGGCAGTAGTGTTCAAGTCCAGCAGCAGGGATGGGGGGGG
>NW_010967884.1:319306-341579 GCF_000463585.1 Tarenaya hassleriana | reverse complement strand
AGTGTTCAAGTCCAGCAGCAGGAAGGGGAGGGTAAGTATGGATGCCGCCGCAAAGAAGGCAACGGCCTCTGATGAAAACGCGTCCTACTCTGCCCTTGTCGACTCCTCCGGCTTTTGACCTCTCCCCCCGTAATCTCTTTGTTGTTGTCTTCATCATCATCTCAGTTTTCTTCAACTATTGCTCAGTCGTATGCCTTGGCACTCTGTCCGCAAATTGATGGAAACCTCATCAGCCAGGTAACGGTGGTCCATCCCGTCCATGCGTCCCCTCTCAGGGTTTCACGACTCCGAACTGCTTTTATTTCCGGTTCTGGTTTAGCCCATACACCATATGTTGGTCCATTAGTACATATTTAAACTGAATTCGAATGGTCATGTTTTTTTTTAAAATATGAAAAAATTCGAATTGAATTTAGTAAAAATGATAAAAAAAATTGAAGGTTTGTGTTAAAGTTCAGACTATGAAACTCAACTTTCCAGCACCAATCGAGCCTCTATTCCTCACCGAAAACCTGAATACAACTTTGGATGATCTTGTTTTATGAGAGGATCCCAACTCTCACTCCCCAAACAAATCCTAACCTTTTCTGAATCTTCTCCCCCCCTCCTTTCTTCTCTATCTAATTTGTATTTATAACTATTCATTGCGACAACTACTAACAAACTAATACTAACAGCCAAAACAACGCATACTACTATAGTCTAGATTCAATGAATCTACATAACCCACACATCTATCAATACCGCCCGCCTGAGTTTCAGCTTGTCCTCAAGCTGATGATCCGGAATTCGTTCGTTCAAATCCTCGTCGACTTCTAACTTTCCGAGGTAGTATAATGGCTGTCCAAAATCTGTTTAAGCTCCACTAACCATTCCAAGTCTGCCAAAAGTTGTTTTTGATTCGGAGCTGGCTGGAACTCATTTCCAATGGCCTGCTTCCGCAATTTCTGATATGTCCTGTTTGCCCAATCTGACTGCTTGTTCAATCCAAACGGCAGAAATATCCCTTTCTCTGATTGAGACACCACCCCACTAATAATTGCATCATCACATGTCTTCCTCCTCCGCTCTATACGAGTGCCACAACGATCATATAATAAGAGTCTAAAAATTTCCCAATCATGGTACATCCCAATTTTTTTCTGGCCATTGAACAACATCAGAGCTTCCCCACCCAAATCTGTAGAATCTAGGTAAAACATCTCCTTGTCACAACAACCATCAAATCCAAAGTACCTTTCAGTTTTGACATCCCATTCCAGAATGAAGCTGTCATCGAACACCGGAATTGTCGTCTTCTTCATGTGCGAATCAGTCTTCCCGATGAATCGATCTGAAAGAGCTTTGTTACGTATTCTCCCATCACATGAATCTGTAAAACCAGCAGCTGTCGGATCCTTTGGGACTTTGTTGCGATTGGTCGGCAAGTCCCCGATCGGCATGTTCTGGTCGTGATTAGCCTGTACGTGGTCGACGAACGCGATCGGCATCACCTTGAGGTGTGAACTGCCTTTTCCGATGAATCGCTCCTGTTGCTGCGCATCGCCTTCCTCTTTCGGCTGCGGATTCACCTCTCGAACCTCCGGAAGGTTCTCCGGTGCTTGATCGCAATCGATCTGCGGATCTGGATCGCGATTTGTCTGCTTCTTGTCGGCTACCGTTGCTGGCGCCAGATTCGACCAGGTTGTCGAATTCCGACGATCGCGATCGGACTCCATCCACCGACACAGCTTCGACAACATTTCCTCTATTCTGTCCCACTGCGCCATTCGTTGCTCATGGGTTTCTGCCATTTCCGATTGAAGACGGGCTCTGATACCAATCTGTTAAGGTTCAGACTATGAAACTCAACTTTCCAGCACCAATCGAGCCTCTATTCCTCACCGAAAACCTGAATATAACTTTGGATGATATTGTTTTATGAGAGGATCCCAACTCTCACTCCCCAAACAAACTCTAACCTTTTCTGAATTTTCTCCCCCCCTCCTTTCTTCTCTATCTAATCTGTATTTATAACTATTCATTGCGACAACTACTAACAAACTAATACTAATAGCCAAAACAACGCATACTACTATAGTCCAGATTCAATGAATCTACATAACCCACACATCTATCAGTTTGTTTGAATAAATGTCTTATTAAACGAGATTGAATCGAATATAATATGGTTAATTGGTTATAATTTTTGAAGAGTCCAAAAATAATCCATAAGTAGGATGTAGTAGATTTATAGCCATATAAAGAAAATGTTTGATGGGCCGGAAAGGAGCGCACAGTAGCAACCCCATTCGGGTCACTCCCTTCTTTATCTTTCTTTAGTCGTCTCAACTCTTAAGTACACATATCAGTGTGGAGTGGAGATTAAACAAACGAACGGTCAGACGAGAAAGGAGTTTTAAGAACCGTTGAATTACAGAACTGAAAGTGGGCATCATCTCACACGGACACACATCAGAACAGATTCTTGCAATCCCGCACGGGGTAGTGAACACACAATCATACACGCGACACAGGACTGGATAAGATCCTTATACCTCTCTTTACCCAAAAAAGAAAAAAAGAAAAAAGATCGTTATGCCTCTTCTTACATTACAGCTGCAGAGTTGGGGCCTTTGCTCTTGTTGCGTTTTTTACGAGTTTACCACAGTATTGCCTACTGCTACGACCACCCGGCTGACGTTTCTTCTTCCTCGACAGCTTCTTCTCGAGGGTTTTCACTCTATTGTTCAAGCTCGTTATTACCTCCAACTGTTCTCTCCCCGCTTCCATGAGTTTCTCCATTGCTTCCATCAATCTCTGGTTCTCTTCCATTAGTTTCTTGTCTCCCCCTGATGTCTCTTCTGCCACGACCCATGCTTCTGTAGGTAATGCCTCCCCTTCTTCTACTTGTGCCGTGTCTGTTTCAGCATCCATTATCGTATTTTCTTCTGCAATACCACCAGATTGGTGGTTCAGTTCGATTGCTTCCAGGAGATCATTTGATTGGTCAGTGCCTTGGCTCATGTCGGTTTCCTGACACAGTGTTTCCGGTTTGAGAGTATCACCATCTCCACCGTCAATATTCTCCGGAGTTTCTCGAAGATGCCCCACCTCGACAGAGTTGTCTCCTTCCGTGACTGTTGTATCTTCATTGTTGTTATTAGTTTCTTCTTGTTTCTGCTGATCAACCTCTGTGTCTGGTTCAGTGTCGCTTTGTACCATCACTGGTTCAGAGGGAGTGTCAGCAGAAGCTTCAAGAGTACAAGGTGATGATTTTTGCACCTCGGCATGTGAAGTATCTTGCTGTTCTTCGATCACTCCAATAGGAAGCTCCAGGAGTTCCGCATTGTTCTTCGAGGGCAATGAGCTGTCTGTATTCTGCAACACAACGGCTACAGCTTCAGCATTTTCGTTCTCATCTATCTCGTGGGTTGGATTCTCATTCCCTTCCACATGCTGTGGCAATTCTTTCATTAGTTCCAAACTTGCCTCCACGAACTCTACTTTCTCATTGCCAGTCATCGTGGTTTCCTTTTCTTCGGCTGAGGGTGGATTTACCGATGGAGTAGTCTTTTGAAATGCTTCATCCTTTTCCAATACCTCTGAAATGACTGCCTCGGCAGTAGCTTCTGAGTCACATATGCTCGGTTCATCTTGTGTTTCAGTAGCTTGTGCAGTATCTTCTTCTTGATTCTGCACAGAGATCTCAACCAACTTAGGCTCTTCTTCTTTTGAAGACGATACCTGTTGGCTGGTCTCGTTCTCAACGGTCAGAAGAGGCTCGGAAGAAGATGGGAGAGGTCCGAGAGGATCAGCAGATTCCTCTGTAATTGGATCAGACACCTTTCTGTGTTTCTCTGCAGGCTGAATCTCACTTGCCTCGGAGTAAGTTTTGTCTTCCACAGCTTCACCAGTAGCCTCCACCTGTTTTGCAATGGACACTTCCTCCATCATGGCTCTGCTCTTTTTCAGAGAGTCAAGTTTCTCCTGTAAGCTCAACAGCTCTTTGGCCAAGGATTTTCTGACATCTCTGATACTTGGATGTAAACCCTGACCGTTCAAGAAGAGGAAGACAAGATCTTATCAGTGATGACCCATGACGAGCAACTGGATCACATATCATAAAAGAGAACTTATGAACTGATGTAATAGCTGGTTTCCATGCATACCTGAATAGCATCCAATTGTAACAGAAAGCTCATCACCATTTCTCCTACAACTGCTATCTCCTTCTCACAGTTCTGGTGATCAGTGGAACCCTCAATCACCTGGATACGGTTTTTGACATCGAGCATTCTCTCACGGATTTTCACCATTAGCTTCAATTTCTTTAATGGCTCCCATCTCCTCACCTCGTATCCACGGTATCTAGACTGGATAACTGTGGCCGCTTCATCACTGGAAAATGTCTTCTTTACCGGCTTCTGTCTGTTCACAGCTTCATCACCTCTAGTATGCTCCTTATCTTCTGTACTTTGGACCTTCTTCACCTCCTTTTCTGGATTATCCTCACTTTCAGTTCTTTCCTTTTCCCTTCCTGTTGCATTCAGGTGGGTCTCAGACTTAGTTTTTGTCCCTGATTTGTCTGGTTCTTCTTTCTTGGAACTTGGGGAAGCAGGAAGTTTGGCACATTCTTCCACTGTCCTCGAGGACTCACCTTTACACGTAGGAGGGCTGGGAAACCTGCAATTTCCATTACCATTTTTCTTCTTGGGCAAGGGATCAACCCGTAGGCATACTGGAGGCAACTTGGATGATTTTGGAGGAGATGAGGACTACTTCTTCATGGTGCCCACTCGCTCAGTTGAATTTTGTCCCTGATCCTCTATTTGTTTCACAGGAATAATTCTCTGTCGGACCTTTTGATCTTCTTTCTTTGAGCTCAGTTCTGGCTCTCCGAAATTCTGTACCCGATGCTCTGATGGTTTCTCTCAGAGCATCCTGGACGAGTGGAGGAAACCTGCCATCCTTCTCCAGTACCTTTGTATCCTCATAAGCCTTTGCCTCAGCAGTAATTTCCCCCTCTGATCCGACAGGTCTTTCATGATCTTGTTTCTTAACACTCTCATGGGGAACCCATACGATTGGAAAAGGAAAGCCTGTAGACTGAACAGGAACAACACTCTTGCCTCTGTTTTCCTTTTCAGTTTCAGGCTCATGCTCCTCAATTCTTATGGCATTGCCATTCCTCCGGTCACAAACATGGTTGGGACATTCAGAACAGTTACGATCCCTGGCCAGATCCTTGTCATATTCGAATCTAGGCTGGTGATCAAAGGGGACATGTGGAGGAATGTAATATGCAGGGGAATGGTGAACAGGGTGGAAATCAGAATAACTTCCGCAGCAAGGATGGTGTGGCACTTGAGGAGGATAAAACGGCCTAAAGCCATTACAGCCATGGAAGTTGCCAGGGACGCAGTATCCATAGCACGGCATAGGAAGTCCATGGCCACCTCTGTTAGGCCAATACTCGCACGAAACGGGCATTGACGAATCCAATCCCATTTGATGAGGACGGTATGGGTATCCCAGACGGTAATAACCATGAGGGCTCATCTGGTGTGGATACATGTTCATGTCCCTGTATACGGGCATCATCTTCAACCAGCTTCAGAGAAGAATCTCCTCTTTAAATTAGAAGATTCCTATATAAGGAACTGATGCAAGTTCCTGTAAAAGGCGATGCAAGTGTGGAGGACACATCAACACCAATATGATTAGGTAAACCACGAACTTGGAGTATAACACAAATGCAAGATCCAGAGCAAGACAAGTTAACTTTTTGTGTAAGAATTGGCAAAGCGGGGTTTACGCATTTCGCTTTCCCAAGACATCAAGCTTCAAATAAAATTAAATCACTAGAGTAACGAAAACGACTTCGCGATCATGGAGATCACCCGAAGGATATTCAAAGCAAGAGCACAAGCTGTCTCAAGAACAACACAGAGTTATCCATGACAGAAGAAATCGCATTTCTTTGAACCAGAATCAGTTACATTTTCAGAAATTATGGTTAAAGATGAACGTGCGGAATCACCGGACGAATCTGGACCCTTTTCTCGGCATCCAAACAAGAAAAATCCGTGGCAGGTAAGGATCAAGAGAGAGACGGGAGAGAAGGAAGTGAAACTTACAGAAAATCGAGTCGAGAACACAAAGAGGATAAATTCCACTAGAACGATCCACAGGCTCCGAATAACTCAAATTACCGGCGCAAATCAATCCACCAACCCAACGAACGCTCTCTTCTGTAAAAAGCCTAGACTTGTCGCTGATTCAGACAACCGCTGTTTCTTAATGAGCCGAAGAAGATTTCCTCGTATTTATATACAGAGGAGGAGAAGATTTAGGAGGGACAATATATGTTCTTCAACTCTCGAGATCATTCCGTGTCACCTGACCTGCCGGTGAAGCATCTGGAGTTTTCTCCCCACGCCACGTGTCATAATAAGGATGCTCCGACTTCATGACGAATTGGGCCGCATTTCAGTTCCAATAATGTAGCCCATTTATCAGATATTGGGAATTGATGGTCTTAAGGTTTAAGGTCCAAGTGGGTCAAAAGCGTTACTCCACCTACTTCTTCCTTGGACCTCGGTGCCTCTCTCTCTCGACCTTCTCGGTCGGATCCGAATTGAAGGTTTGTTTGAATAAATGTTTTATTAAATGAGATTGAATCGAATGTTATGATTTTTTTAAAAGCCATAAGTAGGATACAGCAGATTAATAGCCAATTGGAGTTTTATGGGCCTGAAAGGAGAGCGCACAGCAGCAAACCCATTAGGCCTACAAGAGTGGGTCACAAGGCCTTCTTTATCTTAACTCCAAGTATACATGTTAGTGTGGAGTGGAGATTAAACAAACGAACGGTCGGACGAGAAAGGAGTTTTAAGAACCGTTGAACTGCAGAACCCAAAATACGTTTCTTTGTCCTAATAACAACTCCTAACTCTTTTTCTACTTATTGTCAAATTGAAACTCTCCAAACCAAAATGTTTACAGTTCTTCAGTGTCTCTCGCTCTTTTCACTTGGGCCTAACTATCACGGTGAATGATAAAAAAGCTGAGCACAAAGCAAATACGTACCTCCTCCAGACGTATCTATCTTTTCAACTAATTAGCTTCAGGTTTCCCAAGGACTACACCTGCACACTTTTTAGCTAATTAGTTTCATGTCTTCTACGAGATGTAGTTGAGTCAAAGATCTGGTGACCTTCCGGATTATAAAAAAATAAAACTATGCATCAACACATAAAAAGAGGACCCAGTTAATCACTCACTCTTGTGAACGAATGAGGCAACATAAAATTAGTCAAAAAAGAGATAGAAATTCTAATAGAGTTCAATGTTTTGCTTTGCGACGTTAGATCACTGGAACAAAGAATGCTATCCATTGAAAGGAATTGCGAGTGGAGTGATAGCATCGGTTTTGAATGATATTTTCCTATAGTTGTAGTTGTCTTTCACCTCGTCTTTCGTACGAAATTAGGAATTAGATGGTATTTTAGGCACGAATACCATTTTGTTTGCTCTTTGATGGAATTTCAGGTATATTTGCGCAATTCGATAAAAACAAGAGCAAAAACGGCGTTCGCAGAGCTTAATTGGACCAAGTCGAGTGTCACAAGACATTGCGAGACAAGAAACGGACAAGGAGAACGGATGAGATTCGAAGTCAGAAAGTCATATTGAGTAAGTAACCTCGATATCGACATGGAGAACACCTCGATATCAACCAACATTCGATCTCGGTATCAACTTGGAGGAACCTCGAGATCGACAATCACTTGAGCTCGAGATTTTGAAGTTCAAATTTATAACAATCGATACGAGAATATCGACCAGGCTTTGAGCTCGATATCGAGCTAAGTTATATCGACACGCTCACTCGATTTTTGCCTTCGCCTATGTATTTCGAGCTTCTACGGAAATGAAGGGGACCGTAATTTTTACATAGTTTTCGACTCAGAGAGTTGTGACAGGTCCCGGAACATCATTGTCAAGTCCTCAATTGTCATGGTTATGGGTCATGCCCTAGTTGAACGTGTCTGACTTTCTCGGTGAGACAGTATGGAGAAATCGTGATTCTCATAGCTCGAATATGGTTGAGTTTGAATTGAGTTATCAAGTTGGATTTAGACCTAATGGTAAGGATGAGAAGAGAAACATGCAGTGATATTATATAACTATCCCATACTCATCTAGGAGTTACATGTGATGTGATTGACAAAGAGTTATCTACCCAAATAG
Source organism: Tarenaya hassleriana (assembly GCF_000463585.1). Taxonomy (NCBI): domain Eukaryota; kingdom Viridiplantae; phylum Streptophyta; class Magnoliopsida; order Brassicales; family Cleomaceae; genus Tarenaya; species Tarenaya hassleriana. The sequence continues at coordinate 333,344 of NW_010967884.1, read as the reverse complement.
CATGGTTTTGACCATCATTCTCTAGTTGACTCAATGCTTGGACGGTAATAGCTTGAGATTAAACATGAGACATGGTGACTTGAACAACAGGATAACTTGATTGAATTCAAGTCAGTTCAATCAAGTTATTCCGATCAACTCGGTTGAACTACTCTTAGTTCGATTGAGTCGTCTATGCACAAAATCTCTTGGCCAAACAACATTTGTTTGCCTTAGATTATGTACAAGATCCCTCTAATTTTGTATCCAAATCCCGACTCAAACACTTGAACTGATGGAACAATTGCTTGAAACAAGCTCTGATCAACTAACCTTGTCTAGGTCCAAAATCAGAGTCAACAAACTAATTCGACCAAGACTGCAATGATCTGGACTTCCTTGTATTGAACGGTCCGAGTTCAGATTGAACCGGTCTGAGTTCAAGTCTTTATAAGTCCGATTTTTCAGTATTTGCTTCGAATCGGCTTGTCGGACTGATTACGGTCTGGATCCAAGTGGATCCGGTATGTTTAGGTCTATGATACCCAGACGTTCAACCCAAAATAACGTTTGATCATTTAAACGCCGCTTGAAAACTAATCTGGTCCGGTTCAGTTCACTAGGAGCACTAAAAAAAGGGACATTCTAATGGGCAAATCCATTGGAAATGGCCAAATTTCCGTTGGAAATTAATGTTTTCAATGGATTTTCAATGGATATATCCATTTAAATTACATCGTTGAGAAACGGTATCCGTTGGACAACCGTTGGAATTTTCAACATATTTCAACGGATTTTTTCGTTGGAAAATTTTTCAAAGAATTTTCAACCGCAATCCGTTGAAAATTTCCAACCGCAATCCGTTAGAATTTTTCAACCGAATTGCCAACCGAAATTTGTTGGAATATTTCAAAGAAAAATTCAAAACATAGACATATTTTCTATCCCGATCTAGAACCCGACCCTGATCTTGACCCTGGCCCCGACCACAATCTCGATCTCGACTCTATATCGAATTTGAAATTCTAAAATTTAATCCCCAAACTCACATCCTAATAGATCATTGATCGTGTCATTCTGGGTGAATGGATGGTCAAGTAATAAAACTTAGACTAAGTCGATTCCGCAAGGGTACGTATTCGATGTAGTATCAGGGTCGAACACAAGGAGCGAGAGGTGATGGAGTCAATTGTGATTCTAGCTATAGCGAAGGGCGATTACAAATTGTTTGGTTGGTTGGTTGGAAAACTTAATAGCTAAAGGCACTGTACGTTCGAGGGTTCATCGGATTGTCAGTTTTGATAGATTCGGGAAACTCTAACTTCTAAACTAGAACATGTCCGAGTCAGGGATCATCTGCGACAACCCATAGAACGGACGGACCACTGCATAGACTCCGCCAAAGCTACGTCGTTTCGCGTTTCTCTTCGGGTTTTTTAGGGGAAATGATTGAACATAACCCTAAGTTCGATTGATGGCCGAAAATAGAGACCTTGGGAAAGAAAAAGGAGAGCTCTTGGAGAAGAAAGAAGAAGGAGGAGACTCCATTGAAGATTGAAGACTTCTTGAGCATCTCTCTACTCTCTCTCTATGATTTCTACACTTTATCCTTGTTTCGCTTTGTTCTTGAACATGGATTGTGAGTAGTTTTCTTGTTATGGGATGAGGGATTAGCCCTCATGTAAGGATGCTTGTCTTAACCTTTGGACCCAAGATTGTGCCTTGTTTATGCTTTCAAACTCTTGCAATGAATGGAATTTTGTTCTTCATGATTATTTCTCATCTCTCTTGAATGAATGTTTAGGGAAATCTAGGATTTGTTGAATTGAGTGATGCAATTGTTTGGGTTTGATTGCTAGAGTTTAATGAATGGTGTTTAATGCTTCCCATTGGATGAAAATCTTATGGATAGAATTTATGATTGAGAATTTTATGGAAACATGGATTCTTGGTTATTGGTGCATTCATTGGAATGAGTTGAGATTGAATGCGAATAAATTCGGTTCAATTCAATCTAGGACCGTGACAAGGAAATTTAATACATTCGGGAATTTCACTCTAAGCCGCGAAAGTGAATAGAGTGCTCTCTTGGATAGCGGGTTTCGGGTCGAAAGAACCGAACCCGACCTTAGTCTTCGAATCTCTCACTTTAGAACGAGCATGATCTAGGTCCACAATTCCTATGGCATCCTTGCATGATTGATGAATCCCGATTCTCATGACCTTTCCCATCGATTATCTTCTCTTGAATTATTGCTTGCTTTGACTTTACTTTCTCTCATTTAATTTTTTGGAACTTTTCAATTCACGAAAACAACCATCAATTTTATTTTCATAATTTATTCAGTACTGGATGATACTGAAAGAAAATTGTACCTGATAGTGTCGGGTGACGAATTGAGTCAGTACTATTAGGTATCGATGATGTGTGGTCGTCTCTGTAATAGTACCGATTGACGATGTGGAGTTAGTACTATTACAGAGAAGCAGGGTTGAGTTCAGTACCGGTAGACGAAGTGGAGTCAATACTGGATGATACCGATAGGAATGATAACTGATAGTGTCGGTTGACGAATTGAGTCAGTACTATCAGGTATCGATAATGTATGGAATAATAACAATGAACTAAAATGGATTATTGAGTAAAAGTAAAATGGATAAACGAAAATAAGAAAATTCTTGTATTGAGAGACTAGTTGACACCGTTCTCCATGAGAATGGGCTCTCCGAGCTCAACCCGAGCCATTCACTAAACATTATGTTTAGCCCTCTGTTGTTGAATTTTTCAGATCTCGAGGAGCACGAGTAGCGCATTTTGGGCAACAACGAATTTGTGAAGGCAACATCATGTACATATATATTTTTCTTCTTTGTATGTTTTGAACTATGAAACACGGTTCCGCGTTTGTACGGTTGTGTTTAATTACGTTTTTGGACATGTGTTGTTTTGGAAAACAATTGTAACGACCCGAGGCTGCTACGGAATGATAGATCTGTCCCCACACACCAACACGGGACCTTTTAGTGTGTTTTGTCCTCACTCGCACACATTCCAGAAAGTACTTCCCAGGAGGTCACCCATTCTAAGACTACTCCAAGGCTAGCACGCTTAACTTTGGAGTTCTCTCGAGATGGCTAACCGAAAAGGTAGATGCATCTTGTTGCTATGAGTAACTCAACTAATTCCTTTAAGTTACCTTAGACTGTGTAGTCCCATACCTACACAACTCTCGGATCCCTCTCATTCCGGTGCGTCCGCTTCATCCTTGTACCCCCTATCCAGAAGCTCGTCAGGAGCCACCCATTGTCCATGCCTCTCGCACCGGCGATCACTCCCCGCCCTCCTACGGTATCCTGGGCTGTCACAAAAATAAGAACGTGCGATGTTTGATTCCGCTGCGTAATTGTATGGAAAAATGATTTTTAAATTCCCATATTTCGGTTTAGTATTATTTTAATTGGTTTTAGTCCATGTGATGTATCTTGTTCACGGAAAACGGGAGCCGGACGTTACATGATCTATTCAAGTTAACCCTAGATGCATGAAGAACGCTATCATCAACCATAAATCGACTAAACTATATATCTATGTGAATAATACGATTCATTCATCGATTTTGATCAGAAAGTAAACTCATATCTATGTGATTTAGATTATGAAACTATTGATCAAGTGGTTAGCAAATATCAATAGAAAAGAAAGCACAAATCGATAAACTGAAATAAGCACAATGTTGCAAATCAAGATAAGGGTTCAAACATACCCAAATACAAATGAATCCCTAATCCACAACTGTGAATCTACTCACGGTTCATGGAAAAACACGGAGAATAAGTAGAAACAAAGATAAAAGAAAGGAAAGAGAGACTCATGTTGATAGGCGATGCGATCTCCACGTTCCAATCCTCTTCTTCTTTTCGAAATTTCGTCAACTCCTATTTCTCTCACCAAAAACTCTTAAAATTTTGTCTCTCCTCTCTAGGACGTCTCTAGGCCTCTTAAATAAACCCTAGGCGGTGTTCTTCAAGTCCTCCTCTCATTCAAACTCTTTAAAACACGAATTAAATTTTTTCTTCGATATGCTATACACTCCTATGCACGAGAGAAAAACACCAGGTAGGATCCCACATCCAAAAACACTAGGTCAAAATCAAAGAAAAATGAAAAAAAGGTTGAAAACACCTAAGCTATACAAAATGGCTTGGGTTGCCTGCCGAAAAGCGCTTCTTTATGGTCGATACCTAGACAGTGTATGAGCTCAAGCTGATGGTGGTATCTCAAGAAGAAGAATGCCTCTCTCTCCTCTGGGGTCGGATGGATTGTACAACTTCAGACGCTATGCAATTACCTTGAACGTGCCACGCATGTTGTCGTATAGTTTTACTGTTCTGTGGTAAAAAATTTGATGAACCTTGAGAGGTTCAGACCATTAGACTTCAACTTACCTAGAAACAATCGCAAATGAGAGTTGTAGAGAAGGACAAGATCACCTGAGTGGAAAGCATTGAAAATATATAGATCGTGCCATTTCTTTGTTATCTCCTTGTAAATTTTCACGTTCTCATACACATCAAGTCAAATTTCCTCGAGATAGTGAAGATGGAGCTCGTGTTTCTCTGCAGCTATCTTCATGTCATAGTTGAGCACCTTAATTGTCTAATACACTTTGTGCTCGAGTTCAACCCATAGATGACATGTTTTTCCGTAGACAATTGGAATGAAGTCATGCCAATCGGTGTTTTGAAGGTCATTCGGTAAGCCCATACCGCATCATCTAGCTTCTGTGACCAATCCTTACGCAACTTAGTGACGGTCCTCTCTAGAATGGACTTTATCTCCCGGTTAGAAATCTCCACTTATCCACTAGTCTGGACATAATATGGAGTAGCAATCCGATGATGAACTCCATACTTCTTCAGTAGTGTCTGAATGATCCAGTTGACAAAGTGTTTGCCACCATCGATAATAACAAAATGAGGAACACCAAAATGTCGAAAAATAATCTATAATTACATGGTGATCGCATACTATTTTTGTTTCACAATGTGAAAATAAATTGAACGACAGTTAAAATTATACAAAACTTATTTATTTATTTATTTGCAAGTATGTTTAATTATTTGGAAGTATCCATTGTATACTACAAAATTATGGTAAAGAAATATTTGGAAGTATCCGTTACATCTCTATTCGAAATAGGATGGTGTATTTCACTAGTATTAATGTAGAAACAAATAATTTTTATTAAAAATAATTACATTGATTTGGCATACGTTATTATTTTTACTTCATTATGGTGATTGTCGGTACACATGGAGGACGTTAATATTGTTTTTTTTCCATAAACATATATCAGCTCCTACAATTTTAAGTGGAGAGAAAAAAATCATCATAACATTTTAATACGTATTTAGTTATCCTTGTTAGAGTAACGAAGAAAATGTCATCCTCAAAGCATGTGCTTATTACTCTTTTTATCATAGTCTCACTTGTTGTGACGGTTCAATCATCGAGTATAAATTTTTTATCTATTTCTTTTTGAAACCATAACAAAATATTTTTTATTTTAATATAAAAATTCTTTATTTATTTGTTTTTACTACATTGGAATTTTTTAAATAGAATAATCAAATTTTAATCTTTAAATATTGTTTTATTTTGATCGAATTGTAGGCAACGTGAATCAAGAAGAAGGTGATTGTTATTGGGCAGGACCATGCAAATCCAATCCGGATTGTAATAAACCGTGTGCAACAGCTGGACCACCACCACATTTTACAAGGGGATTATGTGAACCTCACGGTCCTTTTGAAAACACTGAATGTTGTTGCGTTTAGATTTTACCAAACTAAAATATGAATTTAGTGGTTTCCTATGGATGTTTAAATAAAATTATCCTTTATATGAGTTCAACTTCTCATTATCATGTCTTATTATTAGGGGTGGGTGTTACGATTGGGTGTCTCGAAATCGAACCGAAAAATTAGTTATCGTTCTCGAACTTAACCATCAAAGTATAAAACGGTCATTGTTTTAAAACTCAACATCCAAGGACCTCCAAAAACAGAGAAATATTATTAAAAAAATATACGTTTTATAATAGTAACCGAAATTGAAACAAACCGGTCGAATATAACAACCCATTAACAACGAAACGCCCATTCCTAATTGATATCACGTTTATGAAGTTTTTTTTAAAATAAATTTGTATATTAATATGTGATTTTCCATATAAGCAATTATATCATATACATTTTACATTCTTTCAAATTGATAGCCGAAAGTGAATTTATTAAACAAAAAATGGATTTGTTTGCATGTCGATCATTGGACTGTATAGAAAAGAAATAGGGATACCCATTGGGTAAATGATTACGTAAAACCAAAAAGAGATTTGTTTACTAGTCGAATTTCGTTCAAGTATCTAGATGATTGCAAAAGATATTGTTGTCTTGTTCCCGCTAAAGTTCGTGAGTAACAATTTGTGTGATTAGACTGATAAATGGTTGTTCTACTCTTTTTTTCGATTATGGTTTGACTCATTAATACAATTAATATAATATAAATATCTCAAAAACAATAAATGAAATACTTTCAAATATTTTTTTTGGGATTGTCTATGAACTTTGACGCATCTGAATTTTGTAAAAGGTCATAATTAATGGTGTCACGATTTAAAAATCTTTTATATATCAAAATCCTTATATATCTTTTTCCAAATTACATAACAAAAAGTGAAAAACTAATAAAATACCCCGAAACCCGAACTGAATATTTAATTATTTAAAAATAAATAATTAAATAGGGATGTCACGAAATCACCAAAAATAAATAGTACAATACCGAGAAGAGGCACGAGGATCGTCACGCGCGGAAAGGATCGAGAAGGAATGAAGAAAACAAAAAAAAAAAGAAATAAAAAGGGGGGTTGGTCCGCCGGACCAGGAATGGTCAGCGGCGGACCACTCAGTCGGACCGCGGACTGGAGAAAAAATTTGAAAAAAAAAATAAGATTCCGGTCCGACGGACCAGGAGTTGGTCCGGCGGACCGAAACCCGACAGATTCCAACTCGCTCTGTTGCGAGTTTCGGGACGCGAGAACTCGTCAGAAATTGAAGCCACATGCTTCCAACCACCGCCCGACACTTGGAGACGTTGCAGGCTCGCCTCTAGGCCTGGATTTCGGCCCCTGCGACCTCTCTCCCGCGACATAAACCCCTCCCAAGTTCCAGACAGAGCCATGGCGAGCTGAAAGAGGGGAGGCGAAAAAGAGAGAGAAAGGGAGAGAGTGGAGGCGAACCAGAGAGAAAGGAGCTCTGAGGAACCAAGAGGGACGTGCCCAGACGTGTCCCGGAGCTTCTCGCGTCGTGTGGAGCCACGGGGAACTCACACGAGCTCGGATAAGCTCAAGAACAAGGTGAGTGGCTTGAGTTGAATTTATGGGATCTCGTTTTCAATGTTTGATGGTCCAATTCGATATTTTCTTGCGTGTTTGTGGCTTAGAACATGTCTAGGGATGTAAATCTATGTTTAATTGGCATTTAGAAGCAACCCCGAATCGATTAGGGTGAGAAAAATCGAATCAAAATCGGAGAAAATCGCGAGAGAGAAGAAGATCCCAGTCCCGGTCCGGCGGACCATGAGTGGTCAGCTCCGGACCGAGACTGGGACACAACACGTGAACTCAGACGAACCAAGGAATGGATCAGACCAGAGAAAAATACGTCCTGGTCCGCCGGACCAGACGTGTTCCGAGGTTACGCGGTCCGCCGAGCCAGGAAGGAGAGAACGGACCGATAGAAGAACGCATTTGGTCCGGGGCTGACCCACCCTGCTTCTCCTCTCTCGGTCCGTTTCTTCTGGTCAGACTGAGTGTCCTCACTCTAACACGTCTGGTCCGGCGGACCAGGCGTGTCCTCTTCTTGGTCCGGTCCGCCGGACCAGACGTGTTAGAGTGAGGACACTCAGTCTGACCAGAAGAAACGGACCGAGAGAGGAGAAGCAGACTGGTCCGGGGCTGACCAATTCTGGTCCGCTGGACCAAGCCTGTTCCCTCTCTCGGATCGACTGACCCAGACGGAGCGGACCAGGGGGAGAAGGAGAACCGGTCCGGCTGACCAAAATCTGGTCCGCCGACCAGGCTCAGAAAACTTGGAGAAAAATTTAATTTTAACCGGGAAAGAGAAGACGGCCAACGGGGTTGGCCCGGGCTCGGTCAGACTTGGCGACGGATGAACCAACCTCCACCAGAGGACAAAGCATCGCGATTGGGATCAATCGAACCGAGTTTTCTATAGGACGTTGCGTGGCGTAGTGAGATGTGTGACATCAAAATACGAGTGATCGTTGTGTGACTATTTGTGGGTAGAATTGCATGGCGTAGAACGGTAACCGGTGGAGACCGGATACCGTGATACGTATGATTGTACTATGGGAATATTGCACGAAGTGTGCCTTGTGTGTAGCTTGCTCGTGCGTACGAGTTAAGCGTGGTCATGGACTTGACGGGCGTGGACTCGCCCCTAGTCATGGACTTGACTAGGGTATATGGTTGGACCCTATGGTGGACTCCATACGGGTATGTTTACATTCCGTTGTGTCATGGATTTGACATCGGTAGTCACGAGAGTGACATGCGCAGGAGACGCATAAGATCGCAGGTGATGCGATGGCCAATGTCACGCGAGTGACGGGTGTGGAGGTGCCCGTAGTCATGGACTTGACTAGGGTATACGACTAAACTCTATGATGGACTCCATACGGGCGTGATTGTACTTGTCTTATATGTGTTTACTGCGTTTCGTTTATTGCATGTGTTCTGTGGAAATATCGACTGTACCGTTCTCATTGAGAACAGGATTCCCGGGTTCAACCCGGGCTACTCACTAAGCAGTTGTGCTTAGCCCTCGTGGTTTACATTTTTCAGATCACGAGGATTACGCCTAGCGCCTCAGCAGACGATGACCCGAGAAAAGCAACATCATGTATGGGATTTGTATTCTGAACCAAGGGACCTGTAGTTTCAACTTTTGTACGGTTGTATTATGACTATTCGGACGTGTGACATTTTGCGATACTAATCACTTTGTATTTCCCGCTGCTACTCTGATTTGATCTAAAATGTTTTTTTTGGATTTCGTAAATTTTGCTTCTCATTTTATTACTTTATTATTTTATTATTTTATTTTATATCATCCATGTGGCACAGTTCGTATACTGTACACGGGTTACAGGTGTCACAACTTTTGGTATCAAAGCCACGTTCTTTCCTTGGAAAGGAATCGTGCTCATTACCCAACGGTTTTTCTACGAAAAATATTTTCAAACCATGTCCGAAGGAAATCCTCACCTATCGGGGTCCGTACATCGATGATGCAGAATCGGTCGCCAGTTGCTAAACTGTATTAAATGTGGTACAGTGAAATGGCTCCACGACGTACTAGGCTTGCAGTAAGGGCTGACGACATTCCCGAACAGACTCCACCGCCTAACCCAGGAGACGAAGGGTGGAGGGCTGAGTTTCATCAATTCTAGGAGACCGTGTGGCAGCACCTGGCTGCTCACGCCCCACCACCACCCCCGGCGAGAGACCCGGAGCCGAGGGAGGAGGAACCACACCAGCCGCCGATGCCTGCTGCGATGGCGGGATACCTCCCTATCATCAAGGAGCTGGGGCAATGCACACCCCACGATTCGAGGGGTCGGTGAGACCGGAAGCTGCAGAGGAGTGGCTCACCCAGATCTCTCAGGACTTGGAGTATCTGCAGTGCCCGTACCAGTATCGGGCTATGATTGCAAGCCATCATCTGTCGGGTCAGGCCTGACATTGGTGGGCGAAGGTGGTGCAGGAGGCACCAGCGGGACATCGCTTCACCTGGGAGGAGTTCCGATAGGAGTTCAAGACGAAGTATTTCCGGCAACAGGACCTTGAGTACCGGGTGGCAGAGTTCCTCATGTTGCAGCAAGGAGACATGACTGTCAGCGAGTACGAGGCGGAGTTCACCCGCCTATTGAGGTATGGAGGGCATCTGGTGCCCACCGAGGCGTCGAAGATCCAGAAGTTCATTGCTGGACTCCGACCCTACATGCGGAGGAAGATCGAGATCCAGGAGTACCCGACGCTGAGTCGGTATATTTTCCAGCTAGAGAAGGTGGAACGTGGAGAGCGGGAGAAGAAGGAGGGGAAGATCCGTGAGCGGAGCCCCGCTGGGAGATACTTCGGTACGGGTTCATCTGGGAAGAACGCCCGGAGCAACGACCCGCGCAACAAGGGCAAGGCGCCCGCTGTTCGTGCGCCACCACCACTGGCGGCAAGGGGACCAGTGGTCTGTTTTCGTTGCGACCAGCCTGGACACATTGCCTCACGTTGTCCGACGAGGACTACTGGACCACCGGCTCCGGCGCCGAGAGTCCCACGACTACCAGGCCAAGCGAGCAGACCACCCCGACCACCAATGAGGACTGGAGCAGCACCGAGAGTGTATGCTCTAGGTGCCGAGCAGGAGATCCAGGAGGAAGAGGAGGAGAAGGCTCCCTGTAATAACCCGAATCCAATTTGGGATATTTAATTAAAATCGAAGAAGAATAATTAAATAAACGGATACTAAACCTTAAGATAGGGACCACAAAGTGTTGGAAAAAGGTCCGGAAAACCACCCTGAGCGAACGAGATGAGAAAACGACAAGAAAAAGGAAAAATGTGTCTAGACCAATCGGTCTAGAACGAAGACCGACCGGTCTGGACAAAAACGAGGTCGATCCAGAAAAAAAAAAGCCTGGACCGATCGGTCCAGGCGGAGAAAATATCTGCGAACCTGCAATCATGGCCGCATATTGGGAGTGCGTTCAAGGCCCTACATGCGGCGAAAATCCGACCTACCCCTCCACAATGGAACAATAATGGCCCCTAAACAGTCCTACCCGACCTTAGACCTCTCTCCAACTCTAAAACCCCCTCCCAATGGCTGCCAATCACCATTGTTGCTGGAGAAGTTGCAGAAGAGAGAAGAAAAACGCCAAAGAAAGAAAGGAAGGGGAAGAGAGGGAGGGAAGGGGAAAGGAGCTCGTAAGAGCAAAGAGGGTCGGTCTCAGAAGGACTAGGAGGGTCGCCGTGGTCGGAGTCACCGGAAAACGCCATCAAATCCGGCCAAAACTCAGACCCGAATCTGAGCAAGGTGAGTGGCTCGAGTTGCCTCTGTGTGAGCTCATTTTCATCGTTGTTATGGTGTTAATTCGATGAAACCCGATATGATTAGAAAGTGGAAGTTGCAATGAACACAGAGAAACAAACGACACTCGATTTGGTGAAGAAACGAGCAAGATATGAAAGATTGAAAATCGGAGAAAAACTGTAAAATTGCAGAGAAAAACGCAGAAGCAAGCTGAGTCCGAGACTTTCGGGTCATTACCCAGAAAATAGGTGTGATAATTAATGAATTGTTAGTTGGATTCAAAAGAGGACATTTCAAGGAGCACGTAGAAACAAACGTCACTCAATTTGGATGAGAAACGAGCAAGTTATGAGCCAACGAAGTCGGACCAGAATCTGGGACGAAATCGCGAAATCGCGATCTGTCTCTGGGCTCTGGACCGACTGGTCCAGGCTCTAGACTGACCGGTCCGAAATGGCCTGGACTGACCGGTCTAGACCCTGGGAAGACCTAGACCGACCGGTCCAGACCCGGAAACCACCGAAAATGCTCGGAATGACCAGGAACGATCAGTCTAGATCCCGGAAATGCCCGGAATGACTGGTCCAGACCAGAAAGTGATGAAATTGAGCCAAAAAGACCTCGGGATGAAATATAAACCTAGGGATCGACCAAACTATATGAAGAACGAGTTGGAACATGACAAATGAAAAAGAGAAGAAGAATTGGAATAAATTAATAAATTGAATGCGTGGTGAGATGTGCGGGAATAAATTAATAAATTGAATGCGTGGTGAGATGTGCGACACATACTGAGAGAATCGTTGTCTTTTGTTTGAGTTTTATTCTCCGATGGGTCATGAGAAATGACGTGCGCGTGAAGTGCATTGATTATTGCGCAAAGCAATGGCCAACGTCATGAGATGTGACGGGCGTGAGAGACGCTCCTAGTCATGCGTTGTGACTAGGGTTTACGGCTAATCCTATGGTGCGATGCCATACGGTATTTGATTGTTGCGCGAAGCAACGACCAACGTCATGAGATGTGATGGGCGTGAGAGGCGATCCTAGTCATGCGATGTGACTAGGGTTTACGGCTAATTCTATGGTGCGAAACCATACATACTTGATTGTCGTGAGATGCGACGACCAACGTCATGAGATGTGACGGGCGTGAGAGGTGCCCCTGGTCATGAGAAGTTACCAGGGTTTATAGCTGACCCAATGGTGTGAAACCATACGGGAATTGATACGATGATATTTTAATATGATATGTATGCGTGTTGAATATTGAATATGATACCTTGTGTTTTATCGTTTTAATACCGTTCTCGCTGGGAACGGGTTTACTGGATCCAATTCGGATCATTCACTAAGCAGTTGTGCTTAGCCCTCGTGGTTTTACCTTTTTCAGATCACGAGGAGCACGAGTAGCACGTTTGGGGTGATGAAGACTTCGAAAAGACAGCATCGTGTACGGGATTTTCCTTATTTGTATGATTTGAACTATAGATATGATTTCCATGTTTGTATGGTTGTATCTTTTCAATTCGGACATGTGTGTTTAAGACTTAAATGTTGTTATATTCCGCTGCGTGGTTGATATTTTAAAAAGTTTTAAAATTCCCGTATTTTTGGTTTGTATCATTTTATTTGTTTTTCGTCCATGTGGCACATCCTGTGACGGGAATCGGGATACGGGTGTCACACTCCCCCTGATGGAGCCGAGGCTGCCGCGATCTCAGGTACCCTATATCTCTGTGGAATTGCCTGTTATACGTTGTTTGATACCGGGACGACCCATAGTTTTCTGAGTGCGGGGGTGGCAGAGAGGCTTGAGACGGGAGAGATAGAGCCGATGAGTGATTTCACTGTGCGCATACCAACCGGAGAGACATTAGCAGTGCACGAGATCCTGAGAGGCATACCCCTTGAGGTCTGCGGTCGCCTAGTAGCCGCAGATCTCATTGTGGTACCCATCAGAGGTTTCGACATCATTCTGGGCATGGATTGATTGATGAAGTACCAAGCCTACATTGATTGTCCTAAGAGGACAATCTGGTTTGCGGATGAATTCGGAGGGTTCGAGTTCCGAGGCCGAGGAGCGCCAGCAGCGGACCCGATCATCTCGGCACTGAAAGCCGAGAAGATGATCAGGAAGGGCAACGAAGCATTCCTGGTAGTTATTACAACTACTCAGGAATCGGAGATGAGACTGGAGGATACACCCGTTGCCCGGGAGTTTCCGGATGTGTTTCCTGAAGATCTACCGGGACTACCACCCAGTCGGGAAGTTGACTTCAGCATAGATGTGCTACCGGGTACTGAGCCAATTTTCAAGGCTCCGTATCGGATGGCACCTACGGAGATGGCCGAGCTGAAGAACCACCTGAACGAGTTGGTGGAGCCGGGTCTCATTCGCCCTAGCGTCTCACCGTGGAGAGCACCGGTACTCTTCGTGAAGAAGAAGGACGGGAGTATGCGATTGTGCATCGATTACCGATGACTCAACCAAGTGACTATCAAGAATCGGTACCCACTACCGAGGATTTGAGTTGCTTGACCAGCTACAGGGAGCCCAATGGTTTTTGAAGGTTGATCTACGATCCGGCTATCATCAGATTCGGGTCAAGGAGGATGACACACAGAAGACGGCGTTTCGGACGAGATATGGACACTTCGAGTTCGTGGTCACGCCTTTCGGACTCATGAACGCGCCTGCGGTGTTCATGCACCTGATGAACCGCGTGTTCATGGACTATTTGGATGAGTTCGTCATCATTTTCATCGATGACCTCCTTATCTATTCTCCGGATCCGCAGACACATGAAGAACACCTGCGGAAGATACTATGGAGGCTGAGAGAAAACCGGTTGTATGCGAAGTTCAGTAAGTGCAGCTTCTGGCT
>NW_010967884.1:306290-316873 GCF_000463585.1 Tarenaya hassleriana | reverse complement strand
GCCAGCAGCGGACCCGATCATCTCGGCACTGAAAGCCGAGAAGATGATCAGGAAGGGCAACGAAGCATTCCTGGTAGTTATTACAACTACTCAGGAATCGGAGATGAGACTGGAGGATACACCCGTTGCCCGGGAGTTTCCGGATGTGTTTCCTGAAGGTTCTACGGGATACTGAGCCAATTTTCAAGGCTCCGTATCGGATGGCACCTACGGAGATGGCCGAGCTGAAGAACCACCTGAACGAGTTGGTGGAGCCGGGTCTCATTCGCCCTAGCGTCTCACCGTGGAGAGCACCGGTACTCTTCGTGAAGAAGAAGGACGGGAGTATGCGATTGTGCATCGATTACCGATGACTCAACCAAGTGACTATCAAGAATCGGTACCCACTACCGAGGATTTGAGTTGCTTGACCAGCTACAGGGAGCCCAATGGTTTTTGAAGGTTGATCTACGATCCGGCTATCATCAGATTCGGGTCAAGGAGGATGACACACAGAAGACGGCGTTTCGGACGAGATATGGACACTTCGAGTTCGTGGTCACGCCTTTCGGACTCATGAACGCGCCTGCGGTGTTCATGCACCTGATGAACCGCGTGTTCATGGACTATTTGGATGAGTTCGTCATCATTTTCATCGATGACCTCCTTATCTATTCTCCGGATCCGCAGACACATGAGGAACACCTGCGGAAGATACTGTGGAGGCTCAGAGAGAACCGGTGTTATGCGAAGTTCAGTAAGTGCAGCTTCTGGCTACAGGAGATCGGATTCCTGGGACATGTGGTATCGGCCCAGGGCATCCAGGTCAATCCGGCCAAGATCGAGGCCGTCATGGAATGGCAGTCCCCGACTTCTATGACAGAAGTCAGGAGCTTCTTGGGACTAGCCGGTTATTACCGACGATTCGTCGAGGGATTCGCCAAGATCGCTCGACTCTTGACGAAGCTGACGGGGAAAAATGTCAGGTTCGAGTGGACGGCAGAATGCGAGGAAAGTTTCGGAGAATTGAAATGGAGATTGACGTCAGCGCCGATCTTGGCATTACCACGGCCGGGAATGCTGTACGAGGTATACACTGACGCGTCCAAGCATGGACTCGGTTGCGTGTTGATGTAAGAGGGACATGTGATCGCTTACGCGTTGAGACAACTGAAGAAACACGAGGGGAACTATCCGACGCATGATATGTAGTTAGCCGCGGTAGTTCACGCACTGAAGATCTGGAGATCGTATCTGTACGGGAAGAAAGTTAAGCTCAACACGGACCACAAGAGCTTGACTTATGTGATATCGCAAAAGGACCTGAATCTGAGACAGCGAAGATAGTTGGAGCTGATTGCAGATTATGATCTGGAGATAGCCAGCATCCGGGGAAGGCTAACGTAGTGGCCGACGCACTTAGCAGAAAGAAGATCTTAGCGGCCATACGTGTGGTCACCTCATCTCGCAGCAACGCCGCTGAGTTGACTGCGATATTGGGACATCTCTCATTGACGGCCGAGGAGTCGACGCCGATCTTGATAGAGCGCGTGGCCAGAGGGGACAGCGTGACGATCCTCTGCTCGCTCGATACATGGATCACATTGAGGAATATAGCCTTAAGGGCTACCGCATCGACGAGCAGGGAGCGTTGAGACTGGGGAACCGACTATGTGTGCCCGACGACCCAGAGCTGAGGCAGGAGATTTTGTCGGAGGCACATCAGTCGAGGTTATCGATACATCCGGGAGTGGGAAAAATGTACCAAGGACTGAGACAGTGGTATACTTGGCCGAGAGTCAAGAGGGATGTGGTGGACTATGTAGCGAGATGTCTCACTTGCCAGCAAGTGAAGGTAGAGCGGCAAATGCCGGGAGGGAAGTTACAACCGCTGGAGATACACGAGTGGAAGTGGGATTTGATCGCCATGGACTTCGTGGTCGGATTACCGCTCACGCCCAGCAAGAAGAACGCCATTTGGGTAGTCGTGGACGACTAACCAAATCCGCTCATTTCATCCCCATCCGGCAGGAATATTCGATCGAGCGGCTGCATGGGGTTCGAACGAGATCATCTCGGACAGGGACGTCCGATTTACATCACGCCTATGGAAGGCGATACAAGAGGCACTGGGGACAAAGCTCAAGATGAGCATTGCATACCACCCTCAGACAGATGGTCAATCGGAGCGGACGATACAGACTCTGAATACATGCTCCGAGCTTGTATTATGGAGTGGGGAGCTCCGTGGCACCAGTATCTAACATTGTGCGAGTTTTCCCCAACAACAGCCATCACACGAGCATCAGAGTGTCTCCATATGAGACCTTGTACGGGAGACCGTGCAAGACACCGTTGTGCTGAACAGAGATCGGAGAACGTCGCGAATTTGGACCGGAGATCGTGGGGGAGACCACAGAGGGTATACGGAGGATTCGCGTCCATCTGAAGACGGCGCAGGACCGACAGAAGTCATACGCCGATCAGCGACGTCAAGACTTCGAGCTTGAAGTCGGGGATTTTGCCTTTCTTCGAGTATAGGCGATGCGAGGTCATGCAAGGTTCGGACAGGGCGGGAAGCTGAAGCCGTGCTACATCGGACCTTATCCCGTGATCGCGAGAGTGAGAGCTGTTGCCTACCGTCTTGGATTGCCGCCGGAGCTGGGCAACATCCATGACGTGTTCCACGTGTCAATGCTGCGGAGGTACGTAGCGGATCCTTCTCATGTGCTACAGCCCCAAGAGTTGGAATTTACGGAGGCTACACGTTTTCACGACGAGCCACTGCAGATTGTGTACTGGAAGATCCAGAAGCTGCATACGAACATGACTTGGGAACCCGAGGCAGAGATGCGTCGTAGTTATCCGCATCTATTCACTTGAGCGTTGTACGAACTCCTTATGTATGACGTTCGGTTTGTATCATACATAAGTTTCAGATGACGTGACATTATGGAATGTGTTTTTGGTGATGATATTCCGCGATTCTGAATTCGAGGACGAATTCATTTTAAGGGGGGGGATTTGTAACACCCCGAAACCCGAATTGAATATTTAATTATTTAAAAATAAATAATTAAATAGGGATGTCACGAAATCACCAAAAATAAATAGTACAATACCGAGAAGAGGCACGAAGATCGTCACGCGCGGAAAGGATCGAGAAGGAATGAAGAAAACAAAAAAAAAGAAAAAAAAGGGGGGTTGGTCCGCCGGACCAGGAGTGGTCAGCGGCGGACCAACCACTCAGTCGGACTGAGCTGGACAGCGCGGACTGGAGGAAAAATTTGAAAAAAAATAAGATTCCGGTCCGGCGGACCAGGAGTTGGTCCGGCGGACCGGAACCCAACAGATTCCAGCTCGCTCTGTTGCGAGTTTCGGGATGCGAGAACTCGTTGGAAATTGAAGCCACATGCTTCCAACCACCACCCGACGCCTGGAGGACGTTGCAGGCTCGCCTCTGGGCCTGGATTTCGGCCCCTGCGACCTCTCTCCCGCGACATAAACCCCTCCCAAGTTCCAAACAGAGCCATGGCGAGCTGAAAGAGGGGAGAAGAAAAAGAGAGAGAAAGGGAGAGAGTGGAGGCGAACCAGAGAGAAAGGAGCTCTGAGGAACCAAGAGGGACGTGCCCAGACATGTCCCGGAGCTTCTCGCGTCGTGTGGAACCACGAGGAACTCACACGAAGAGGACACGCCTGGTCCGGCAGACCAGGACTGGTCAGGAGAGAGACGGACCAGACCAAGAAGAGGACATGCCTGGTCCGGGGCTGACCAACCCTGGTCCGCCGGACCAGATGTGTCGGAGTGAGGACACTCAGTCTGACCAGAAGAAACGGACCGAGAGAGGAGAAGCAGACTGGTCCGGGGCTGACCAATTCTGGTCCGCTGGACCAAGCCTGTTCCCTCTCTCGGATCGACTGACCCAGACGGAGCGGACCAGGGGGAGAAGGAGAACTGGTCCGGCTGACCAGAATCTAGTCCGCCGGACCAGGCTCATAAAACTTGGAAAAAAATTTAATTTTAACCGGGAAAGAGAAGACGGCCAACGGGGTTGGCGTAGGCCCGGTCAGACTTGGCGACGGATGAACCAACCCCCACCAGAGGACAAAGTATCGCGATTGGGATCAATCGAACCGAGTTTTCTACAGGACGTTGCGTGGCGTAGTGAGATGTGCTACATCAAAATACGAGTGATCATTGTGTGACTATTTGTGGGTAGAATTGCATGGCGTAGAACGGTAACTCGGTGGGGACCGGATACCGTGATACGTATGATTGTACTATGGGAATATTGCACGATGTGTGTCATGTGTGTAGCTTGCTCGTGCGTACGAGTTAAGCGTGATTGTGTTTGTGGATGGTTGTGGACTCAACCATCAATGTCATGGACTTGACGGGCGTTTGAGACGCATTTTAGTCGTGTGCGACACGACGACCAACGTCATGGACTTGACGGGCGTGGACTCGTCCCTAGTCATGGACTTGACTAGGGTATATGGCTGGACCCTATGGTGGACTCCATACGGGTATGTTTACATTCCGTTGTGTCATGGATTTGACATCGGTAGTCACGAGAGTGACATGCGCAGGAGACGCGCAAGATCGCAGGTGATGCGATGGCCAACGTTACGCGAGTGACGGGCATGGAGGCGCCCCTAGTCATGGACTTAACTAGGGTATACGGCTAAGCCTTATGGTGGACTCCATACGGACATGATTGTGCTTGTCTTATATGTGTTTACTGCGTTTCGTTTATTGCATGTGTTCTGTGGAAATATCGATTGTACCGTTCTCATTGAGAACGGGATTCCCGGGTTCAATCCGGGCTACTCACTAAGCAGTTGTGGTTAGCCCTCGTGGTTTACATTTTTCAGATCATGAGGATTACGCCTAGTGCCTCAGCAGACGACGACCCGAGAAAAACAACATCATGTACGGGATTTGTATTCTCAACCAATGGTGGTGGGGTATGGACAGCGGGCGCCTTGCCCTTATCGCGTGGGTCGCTGCTCCGGGCGTTCTTCCCAGAGGAAGATGTCCTGAAATATCTCCTAGCGGGGCTCCGCTCACGGATCTTCCCCTCCTTCTTCTCCCGTTCCCCCACTCTACCTTCTCCAACTGCGAGATATACAGACTTAGCGTCGGGTACTACTGAATCTCAATCTTTCTCCGCAGGTAAGGTCGGAGTCCAGCAATGAACTTCTGGATCTTCGACGCCTCGGTGGGTACTAGATGCCCTCCATACATCAGTAGGCGGGTGAACTCCGCCTCGTACTCGCTGACAGTCATGTCCCCCTGCTGCAACATGAGGAACTCTGCCACACGGTACTCACGTCCTGTCGTCGGAAGTACTTCTCCTCAAACTCCTGTCGGAACTCCTCCCATGTGAAGCGATGTCCCGCTGGTGGCTCCTGCACCACCTTCGCCCACCAATGTCGGGCCTGGCCTGACAGATGATGGCTCGCAATCATAGTCCGGTACTGGTACGGGCACTGCAGATACTCTAGGTCCTGAGAGATCTGAGTGAGCCACTCTTCCGCAGCTTCCGGTCTCACCGATCCCTCGAATCGCGGGGTATGCATCGCCCGCAGCTCCTTGACGATGGGAAGGTATCCCGCCATCGCAGCAAGCATCGGTGGCTGGTGTAGGTCCTCCTCCCTCGGCTCCGGGTCTCTCACCGGAGGTGGTGGTGGGGCATGAGCAGCCAGGTGCTGCCACACGGTCTCCTGAAACTGACGAAACTCTGCCCTTCACCCTTCGTCCCCTGGGTTAGGCGGTGGAGTCTGTTCGGGGACGTCGCCAGCCCTCGCTGCAAGCCTAGCACGTTGTGGCGCCATTTCACTGCACCATATTTAAGATAGTTTAGCAACTGACGACCAATACGGCATCATCAATGTACGGACCTCGGCAAAAGAGGATTTTCTTCGGACATGGTTTGAAAACATTTTCGATGAAACCATTAGGTAATGAGCATGATTCCTTCCCAGGGAAAGAACGTGGCTCTGATACCAAAAGTTGTGACACCCGTAACCCGTGTACAGTATAGGGTTGTGCCACATGGACGATATAAAATAAAATAATAAATCGCGGAAGCAAAATCACGAAATCCAAAAACATTTTTTTTAAATCAAATCAGAGTAAGCAGCGTGAATACAACGCGATCAGTATCGCAAAACAACACATATCCGAATAGTCATAATTAAACCGTACAAAATGCGAAAATACAAGTTCCATCGTCCAAAATACAAATCCCGTACATGATGCTGCCTCTCTCGGGTCGTCGTCGTCTGGTACGCTACGCGTAATCCTCGTGATCTGTAAAAATATATAACCGCGAGGGCTAAGCACAACTGCTTAGTGAATAGCCCGGGTTGATCCCGGTCATCCCGTTCCCAGTCAGAACGGTGATAAAACAATGGCATACAAGAAAGACACAAGCAATAACAACACGTATTTATATCACGTCATTCATAATCACACCCGTATGGAGTCCACCATAGGGTTTAGCCATATACCCTAGTCAAGTCCATGACTAGGAGCGCATCCACGCCCGTCAAGTCCATGACGTTGGTCGTCGTGTCGCACACGACTAAAACGCGTCTCAAACGCCCGTCAAGTCCATGACGTTGATGGTTGAGTCCACAACCATCCACAAACACAATCACGCTTAACTCGTACGCACGAGCAAGCTACACACATGGCACACAACGTGCAATATTCCCATAGTACAATCATACGTATCACGGTATCCGGTCCCTACCGGGTTACCGTTCCACGCCATGCAATTCTACCCACAAATAGTCACGCAATGATCACTCATATTTTGATGTCGCACATCTCACTACGCCACGCAACATCCTAGCGAAAACTCGGTTCGATTGATCCCAATCGCAACACTTTGTCCTTTGGTGAGGGTTTAGCCCATCCATGGTCAAGTCTAGTTAGGCCTGGGCCAACCCCGTTGGCCGTTTCCTTTTCCCAGGTCGAAATGAAAATTTTCCTCCTTTCTCCGAGCCTGGTCCGGCGGACCAAAGCCTGGTCTGTCCCCGACCAGAGCCCCTTCTCTTCTGGTCTGCCTTCCTTGGTCCGTCGGTTTGTTATGAGACAAGTCTGGTCCGGCGGACCAGGTTTGGTCAGCCCCGGACCAGCCTTCTCTTTCTCTCTTGGTCCGGCTCCCTCTTCGTTGGTCAACCGGACCATTTTTTGTCAAAAACAGGCTTGGTCCGGCGGACCAAGCTTCCTCAGCTTCTTTCCCTCGATCTGGCGGATTAAAAACATTTTCCCGGTCTTGGTCCGGAGCTGACCAGTTCCTGGTCCGGCGGACCGGAACTGGGCAGTTCATCGCCTTCGCGTTTTCAGGTTTTTGGTCCGACTTCGATCGCTCATATCTCCCTCATTTCTTATCCAAATCGCGCACCTTTTGTTTCTAAATGTTTATTGGGATGTCCTCCTTAATATCCAGTCAATATATTGTTTTATATTTCTCCTATTAGTTGAAAAATAGTTCGTAACCCCTGTACGTCACAAAATAGCGACTCTGCAATTTCCAGTTTTTTTCTCAGTTTTCATTCGCTCATATCTCCTTCATTTCTCAACCAAATTGAGTACCGTTTGTTTCTAAATTCACATTGAAATGTCTTCTATCAATTCAAGCAACCAATCATCGGTCACATGCTGAGATATCACGGTCACATGATGAAAACGAGAGTACACAGAAGCAACTCAAGCCACTCACCTTGTTCTTGAGCTTTGGTGAGCTTTGCCCCAGTTTTGGTGAGTTCCCTGTGGCTCCACACGACGTGAGAAGCTCCAAGTCACGTCTGGGCACATCCCTCTTGGTCTCCCCGAGCTCCTTTCTCTCCCTTTCTCTCTCTTTCTCCTCTCTCCTCTGTTTTATCCGAAATGGCTATGTGTGGAGGTTGGGGGAGGTTTTTGTGGGCGACGGGGAAGCTTCAGAGCAAGGAGACAGCTCTAGGGGATAGGTGGGACTCCTAGGAATGGCAGCTCGTCAAGTTTTCCACGCATGGGGCTCATTTGTTTCCGGAAAAATCGGGTCAAAGTTGCTGCCGACACATGTGGGGAAGGTTGTTTTCTCCGATCCGCCTGACCAAGATTCTGGTCCGCCGGACTCGGACTGCCCAACTCACTTCCCGCACCCTTTTGGTCCGTCCGTCCCCTCCGTCTGAGTGGTCTTGGTCAGCCCCTGACCAACCATGGTCCGGCTGACCAAGTCCACATTCCTTCTTTTCTTTGTCTTGGTCCGTCCACCGAAGCCCAGTTTGTCTGAGTGATCTTGGTCAGCCCCTGACCAGCCTTGGTCCGGCTGACCAAGTCCACCTTTTTTTTAATCCAAAATAATCAATTATCGATAATAGGTTTCGAAGTATTACAGTTAATCTTATCTTGTTTTGTTTCCATAAACATTTCTAAAAAACTTGGCAAAATATCTTCTTTAGAAATAAAAAGTTGACAAGATATCTTTCCTATTCATAACGAAAATTACTTATTGATATATATGTATACGATTGTATTTTTGGTCCATCAAATGATATTATTAACTTTTTAAGAATTTTTCCATTTGATTAGTTTTAAAGGTTACACCTTTCTGTCTATATATATATATCAACTCCTACAATTTTAAGTGGAGAGAAAAAAATCATCATAACATTTTAATACATATATAGTTATCCTTGTTAGAGTAACGAAGAAAATGTCATCCTCAAAGCATGTGCTTATTACTCTTCTTATCATAGTCTCACTTGTTGTGACGGTTCAATCATCGAGTATAAATTTTTTATCTATTTCTTTTTGAAACCATAACAAAATATTTTTTATTTTAATATAAAAATTCTTTATTTAATTGTTTTCACTACATTGGAATTTTTTAAATAGAATAATCAAATTTTAATCTTTAAATATTTTTTTATTTTGATCGAATTGCAGGCAACGTGAATCAAGAAGAAGGTGATTGTTATTGGGCAGGACCATGCAAATCCAATCCGGATTGTAATAAACCGTGTGCAGCAGCTGGACCACCACCACATTTTACGAGGGGATTATGTGAACCTCACGGTCCTTCCGAAAACACTGAATGTTGTTGCGTTTAGATTTTACCAAACTAAAATATGAATTTAGTGGTTTCCTATGGATGTTTAAATAAAATTATCCTTTATATGAGTTCAACTTCTCATTATCATGTCTTATTATTAGGGGTGGGTGTTACGATTGGGTGTCTCGAAATCGAACCGAAAAATTAGTTATCGTTCTCGAACCGAACCATCAAAGTATAAAACGATCATTTTTTTAAAACTCAACATCCAAGGACCTCCAAAAACATAGAAATATTATTAAAAAAATGTACATTTTATAATAGTAACCGAAATCGAAACAGACCGATCGAATATAACAACCCATTAACAACGAAACGCTCATTCCTAATTGATATCATGTTTATGAAGTATTTTTAATAAATTTATATATTAATATGTGATTTTTCATATAAACAATTATATCACATACATTTTACATTCTTTCAAATTGATTCCCAAATGTGAATTTATTAAACAAAAAATGGATTTGTTTACAAGTCGATCATTGGACTATATACAAAAGAAATAGGGATACCCATTGGGTAAATGATTACGTAAAACCAAAAAGAGATTTGTTTACTAGCCGAATTTCGTTCAAGTATCTAGATGATTGCAAAAGATATTGTTGTTCTGTTCCTGCTAAAGTTCGTAAGTAACAATTTGTTTGATTAGCCTGATAAATGGTTGTTCTACTCTTTTTTTCGATTATGGTTGGACTCATTAATACAATTAATATAATATGAATATCTAAAAAACCAAAAATGAAATACTTTCACATATTGTTTTCGGGATTGTCTATGAACTTTGACGCATCTGAATTTTTTAAAAGGTCATAATTAAAGGTGTTACGATTTCAAAATCTTTTATATATCAAAATCCTTATATATCTTTTTCCAAAAAACATAACAAAAAGTGAAAAACTAAAGAAGAAAGTATTTTATAGTTATTACATTGTACCTTTCGTATATCAAAATTTGCATTGGAATCTAATGGGTCAAAAGATATATCAAATCTACTGATTTAATATAATTCTTTATTATTAATTTCTTAAATTACACGGTGATCGCATACTATTTTTGGTTCATTATGTGGAACTAGATTGAACGACAGTTAAAATTATATAAATTTTATTTATTTATTTATTTGCGAGTATGGTTAATTATTTGGAAGTATCCATTGTATACTACAAAATTATGGTAAAGAAATATTTGGAAGTATCCATTATATCTCTATTCGAAATAGGATGGTGTATTTCACTAGTACTAATGTAGAAACAAATAATATTTATTAAAAATAATAATTACATTGATTTGGCATACATTATTTTTTTTACTTCGTTATGGTGATTTACTGTAATAACCCGTAAATTCGACTTTCAAACCAAATTTTAGGAAAATCATATATGAGCCATAAAAATGTCCCTAAAATATTGAATTAGACATTAACCAAGTTGACCCGAAGAACTGGACCGAAACGAGCGAGAAAAACGGACGAAAACGGGCCAGAACGTCCGG
>NW_010967884.1:299148-306280 GCF_000463585.1 Tarenaya hassleriana | reverse complement strand
GCAGACCGTCCGTTCCGGCGGTCTTGGTCAGGTCACGCGCCGCCTCTTCCTTTCTGCTGAGTCACTGCCGTAATTTCGGCCTCCCTCCGGCGTGTGCCACCTCCTGCTTCTTCTGGGACGCGAGAACTGCCCTAGGTCCGCCCATTTCACAGCTCCTCGCCTCTCACTTCGCCCTCTCACTCCTCCACAAACTCTCTCAAAAGTCCGAAACTTCAACCTTCGATTGGAGCCCCGATTTCGATCGAAATCAACAAAGAGTTTGGTGCACAAATTGGAAACCCGAAGTTCCTGGTGCGCCTAGACCGAACGTTCCAGGCATGGACCGTCCGTTCTAGGGTTCGCAGGGTTTCGGGGGAAGAAGACGAGTCCAGACCGTCCGCTCTGGGCATGGACCGTCCGTTCTGTACCCAGAACGTCCGTTCCACCTTTCGCGGAACGTCCGTTCCATCTTCGGCCAGACCGAAGGGACCAAGCCACTAGACCAGACGGGGCAGACCGTCCGTTCTGGACACCTGTCTCCCTGTTTTGGTTCGTTCTCTCGGACCGAACAAAATTCGATGCAACCGACCCCTATACGTGACCTACCTAGACCCGTTTCCTACCCGAACCTCATGAAACTTGAATGAAACCGACTTACGGTAAGTAAAACCTTCGGAACGAGCTGAATTGGTAATCCGGAATGGTCGGACCCAATTTGATCGGATCGGAGGATAAAAGAATAAAATGAATGTAAAGGAAACGAGATAACCAAAATGACAAGTAAAAACGTGTGTATATCCAATTAATGTATGATGATATATGAGTGCATGAGAATGGGGAATCGGGTAGTTGGCATGGCGTGAGACTTTATTCCGGAGGGCCGGGATATGGTTGAGCGTGTGATTGTAGCGGGTTTGAGGTGATATCTCGATGGTTGCATTTTTGAGATCTCCTCTTTATGATCTCCGACCCGGGTCGGGTTTCATATTGAGGAGGCATGATTGTGATTGGTTGCCCACGGGCAGAGCTTGGAGCCGATGATACACGTGATAGTCTTGAGTGGTTCGGCTATCACGGGGTTGAGGAAATCCCACGGTTACACTGTAACCGCGCCAACGTTCCACTAGCTATGGAACGGGATCGGGATTGAGTAATTCTCCCGGCAGAGACTGGCAATACATTTACCCGTGACTCGGGATTGAGCAATTCTCCCGACGAGGTTATGCGAAGGAACTCAGAAAGACCTGAGCTCGGGTTCAATGAGTTTCTCCGTGGCGGACGGCCGGCGAGAGGTTTTCAGTTGTGTACTGACTTCGCTCGACATAGTTGGTGGTGGCCTGGAGGAGGCACCTGGCGTCCTGGTATCGAGAGGTGACATCGGTATCAGAAGGGATGGCTGATGTATTATGTTTTATGGAGTAGGGATTTGGATGACGTATTTTATCGTTCCGGGTGGAGTAGGGATTTGGATGGCGTGTTTTATTGTTCCGGCGATTGCCGAGGAGAGCGGGGGATGTGCGTTGCACATGGAGCGTCCTTACCCACGTGTGTGATGCACACGTGGAGATGATTTGACGGTACGGTTATTACTGAGAGACCCGATGGGTCGAGCTATGACTTGTGTACATATGTCCTGGACTGGTGAGACCAGATCCGGTGTGGTGTCCTATGTGTGCGATGCACATAGAGATGATTTGACGGTTATGTCCGATGATACATCATGCGGACTGGTGTGTGTGATAAGTGAATTACTTGTGCGATTGAGTGAATTGTGTTTCCTTGCATGAAGTGTGTATATATGTATATACTTATATCTAGTGTATGTATAATATTGATTGTGTTTGGCCATTTGCAATTTGAGTATGATCTTCGGGTCTAACCCGAAGTACTCACTAAGCACGTAGCTTATGGACGTTGTTATGCAACGTTTCAGGCACGGAGCAGTATTGGCAGCAGCAGGACGAGGGTACTGGTGACGTGTGAGGAGCTATCTGGATCATGTACTTTTCTTTCTTTGGACTTAGGTTGGCTTGTACGGACGGTGACCTGACTTTGTATTTTATTACACTTACCGTCCTTATGTTAGTGTGTATACTACTGTACGTGGGTTTGTAAACATATATTGGTTTTTCCACTGCGTGTGTAATAAAATAAAATGTTTTTAAATTCCCGCTATTTAATGTAGAAACAAATAATATTTATTAAAAATAATAATTACATTGATTTGGCATACATTATTTTTTTTACTTCGTTGTGGTGATTTACGGTACACATGGAGGACGTTAATCTTATCTCGTTTTGTTTCCATAAACATTTCTAAAAAACTTGGCAAAATATCTTCTTTATAAATAAAATGTTGACAAGATATCTTTCATATTCATAACGAAAATTATTTATTGATATATATGTATACGATTGTATTTTTGGTCCATCAAATGATATTATTACCTTTTTAAGAATTTTTTCATTTGATTAGTTTTAAAGGTTACACCTTTCTGTCTATATATATATCAACTCCTACAATTTTAAGTGGAGAGAAAAAAATCATCATAACATTTTAATACGTATATAGTTATCCTTGTTAGAGTAACGAAGAAAATGTCATCCTCAAAGCATGTGTTTATTACTCTTCTTATCATAGTCTCACTTGTTGTGACGGTTCAATCATCAAGTATATTTTTTATCTATTTTTTTTTGAAACCATAACAAAATATTTTTTATTTTAATATAAAAATTCTTTATTTAATTGTTTTCACTACATTGGAATTTTATAAATAGAATAATCAAATTTTAATCTTTAAATATTTTTTTTATTTTGATCGAATTGCAGACAACGTGAATCAAGAAGAAGAGGATTGTTATTGGGCAGGACCATGCAAATCCAATCCGGATTGTAATAAACCGTGTGCATCAGCTGGACCCCCACCACATTTTACGAGGGGATTATGTGAACCTCACGGTCCTTCTGAAAACACTGAATGTTGTTGCGTTTAGATTTTACCAAACTAAAATATGAATTTAGTGGTTTCCTATGGATTTTTAAATAAAATTATCCTTTATATGAGTTCAACCTCTCATTATCATGTCTTCTTATTAGGGGTGGGTGTTACAATTGGGTGTCTCGAAATCGAAGCAAATCGAACCGAAAAATTAGTTATCGTTCTCGAACCGAACCATCAAAAGTATAAAACGGTCATTTTTTTAAAACTCAACATCCGAGAACCTCCAAAAACATGGAAATATTATTAAAAAAAAGTACATTTTATAATAGTAACTGAAATCGAAACAGACCGATCGAATATAACAACCCATTAACAACGAAACGCACATTCCTAATTGATATCATGTTTATGAAGTATTTTTAATAAATTTGTATATTAATACGTGATTTTGCATATAAACAATTATATCATATACATTTTACATTCTTTCAAATTGATACCCGAATGTGAATTTATTAAACAAAAAATGGATTTGTTTACAAGTCGAAATTTGCATTGGAATCTAATGGGTCAAAAGATATATCAAATCTACTGATTTAATATAATTCTTTATTATTAATTTCTTAAATTACACGGTGATCGCATACTATTTTTGGTTCACTATGTTAAAATAAATTGAACGATAGTTAAAATTATATAAAACTTATTTATTTATTTATTTGCAAGTATGTTTAATTATTTGGAAGTATCCATTGTATACTACAAAATTATGGTAAAGAAATATTTGGAAGTATCCATTATATCTCTATTCGAAATAGGATGGTGTATTTCACTAGTACTAATGTAGAAACAAATAATTTTTATTAAAAATAATAATTACATTTATTTGGCATACATTATTTTTTTTACTTCGTTGTGGTGATTTACGGTACACATGGAGGACGTTAATCTTATCTCGTTTTGTTTCCATAAACATTTCTAAAAAACTTGGCAAAATATCTTCTTTATAAATAAAATGTTGACAAGATATCTTTCATATTCATAACGAAAATTATTTATTGATATATATGTATACGATTGTATTTTTGGTCCATCAAATGATATTATTACCTTTTTAAGAATTTTTTCATTTGATTAGTTTTAAAGGTTACACCTTTCTGTCTATATATATATCAACTCCTACAATTTTAAGTGGAGAGAAAAAAATCATCATAACATTTTAATACGTATATAGTTATCCTTGTTAGAGTAACGAAGAAAATGTCATCCTCAAAGCATGTGTTTATTACTCTTCTTATCATAGTCTCACTTGTTGTGACGGTTCAATCATCAAGTATATTTTTTATCTATTTCTTTTTGAAACCATAACAAAATATTTTTTATTTTAATATAAAAATTCTTTATTTAATTGTTTTCACTACATTGGAATTTTTTAAATAGAATAATCAAATTTTAATCTTTAAATATTTTTTTATTTTGATCGAATTGCAGGCAACGTGAATCAAGAAGAAGAGGATTGTTATTGGGCAGGACCATGCAAATCCAATCCGGATTGTAATAAACCGTGTGCATCAGCTGGACCCCCACCACATTTTACGAGGGGATTATGTGAACCTCACGGTCCTTCTGAAAACACTGAATGTTGTTGCGTTTAGATTTTACCAAACTAAAATATGAATTTAGTGGTTTCCTATGGATTTTTAAATAAAATTATCCTTTATATGAGTTCAACCTCTCATTATCATGTCTTATTATTAGGGGTGGGTGTTACAATTGGGTGTCTCGAAATCGAAGCAAATCGAACCGAAAAATTAGTTATCGTTCTCGAACCGAACCATCAAAAGTATAAAACGGTCATTTTTTTAAAACTCAACATCAGAGAACCTCCAAAAACATGGAAATATTATACAAGATATCTTTCATATTCATAACGAAAATTATTTATTGATATATATGTATACGATTGTATTTTTGGTCCATCAAATGATATTATTACCTTTTTAAGAATTTTTTCATTTGATTAGTTTTAAAGGTTACACCTTTCTGTCTATATATATATCAACTCCTACAATTTTAAGTGGAGAGAAAAAAATCATCATAACATTTTAATACGTATATAGTTATCCTTGTTAGAGTAACGAAGAAAATGTCATCCTCAAAGCATGTGTTTATTACTCTTCTTATCATAGTCTCACTTGTTGTGACGGTTCAATCATCAAGTATAATTTTTTATCTATTTCTTTTTGAAACCATAACAAAATATTTTTTATTTTAATATAAAAATTCTTTATTTAATTGTTTTCACTACATTGGAATTTTTTAAATAGAATAATCAAATTTTAATCTTTAAATATTTTTTTATTTTGATCGAATTGCAGGCAACGTGAATCAAGAAGAAGAGGATTGTTATTGGGCAGGACCATGCAAATCCAATCCGGATTGTAATAAACCGTGTGCATCAGCTGGACCCCCACCACATTTTACGAGGGGATTATGTGAACCTCACGGTCCTTCTGAAAACACTGAATGTTGTTGCGTTTAGATTTTACCAAACTAAAATATGAATTTAGTGGTTTCCTATGGATTTTTAAATAAAATTATCCTTTATATGAGTTCAACCTCTCATTATCATGTCTTATTATTAGGGGTGGGTGTTACAATTGGGTGTCTCGAAATCGAAGCAAATCGAACCGAAAAATTAGTTATCGTTCTCGAACCGAACCATCAAAGTATAAAACGATCATTTTTTTAAAACTCAACATCCAAGGACCTCCAAAAACATAGAAATATTATTAAAAAAATGTACATTTTATAATAGTAACCGAAATCGAAACAGACCGATCGAATATAACAACCCATTAACAACGAAACGCCCATTCCTAATTGATATCATGTTTATGAAGTATTTTTAATAAATTTGTATATTAATACGTGATTTTGCATATAAACAATTATATCATATACATTTTACATTCTTTCAAATTGATACCCGAATGTGAATTTATTAAACAAAAAATGGATTTGTTTACAAGTCGAAATTTGCATTGGAATCTAATGGGTCAAAAGATATATCAAATCTACTGATTTAATATAATTCTTTATTATTAATTTCTTAAATTACACGGTGATCGCATACTATTTTTGGTTCACTATGTTAAAATAAATTGAACGATAGTTAAAATTATATAAAACTTATTTATTTATTTATTTGCAAGTATGTTTAATTATTTGGAAGTATCCATTGTATACTACAAAATTATGGTAAAGAAATATTTGGAAGTATCCATTATATCTCTATTCGAAATAGGATGGTGTATTTCACTAGTACTAATGTAGAAACAAATAATATTTATTAAAAATAATAATTACATTGATTTGGCATACATTATTTTTTTTACTTCGTTGTGGTGATTTACGGTACACATGGAGGACGTTAATCTTATCTCGTTTTGTTTCCATAAACATTTCTAAAAAACTTGGCAAAATATCTTCTTTATAAATAAAATGTTGACAAGATATCTTTCATATTCATAACGAAAATTATTTATTGATATATATGTATACGATTGTATTTTTGGTCCATCAAATGATATTATTACCTTTTTAAGAATTTTTTCATTTGATTAGTTTTAAAGGTTACACCTTTCTGTCTATATATATATCAACTCCTACAATTTTAAGTGGAGAGAAAAAAATCATCATAACATTTTAATACGTATATAGTTATCCTTGTTAGAGTAACGAAGAAAATGTCATCCTCAAAGCATGTGTTTATTACTCTTCTTATCATAGTCTCACTTGTTGTGACGGTTCAATCATCAAGTATATTTTTTATCTATTTCTTTTTGAAACCATAACAAAATATTTTTTATTTTAATATAAAAATTCTTTATTTAATTGTTTTCACTACATTGGAATTTTTTAAATAGAATAATCAAATTTTAATCTTTAAATATTTTTTTATTTTGATCGAATTGCAGGCAACGTGAATCAAGAAGAAGAGGATTGTTATTGGGCAGGACCATGCAAATCCAATCCGGATTGTAATAAACCGTGTGCATCAGCTGGACCCCCACCACATTTTACGAGGGGATTATGTGAACCTCACGGTCCTTCTGAAAACACTGAATGTTGTTGCGTTTAGATTTTACCAAACTAAAATATGAATTTAGTGGTTTCCTATGGATTTTTAAATAAAATTATCCTTTATA